>NW_026906202.1:350000-446037 GCF_033807715.1 Cololabis saira | reverse complement strand
TACCAGCGGGGGGGGGGACGCGGGACCAGCGCGGGGGTGGGGGGGGCGGACCAGGACCCGGGACCCGGGACCGGGGACCGGGGACCCGGGACCCGGGACGCAGGACCCGGTCCAGCGCGGGGGCGGACCCGGGACCCGGGACCCGGGAGTGGTCGGGAGTGGTCGGATACAACCGGATACAACCCGGTACCAGCGGGGGGGGACGCAGGACCCGGTCCAGCGCGGGGGGGGGGCGGACCCGGGACCCGGGACCCGGGACCCGGGACCCGGGACCCGGGACCCGGGACCCGGGACCCGGGACCCGGGACCCGGGACCCGGGACCCGGGACCCGGGACCCGGGACCCGGGACCCGGGACCCGGGACCCGGGACGCGGCCATGTTTGGACCTATGACCGGTCACGTGACAGCACATACAATAACATTATGTCAGCCTTAAAAATGGGTGATATCAATCTACCGAACATACTGGTAGGCCAGTAGGTGGCCTACTGGCCTAAAGATATGGCATGATATCATTGATAATGCGCCTATTCAATGGAATGACAACGTGGGTATCGGGTGGCTTTTAGGCTGTTTCTCAGCGAGAAACAGTTATTTTGAACCTGAAACACAGGTCTGCCCCCCCCCCCCCGCCCATTACCGGGAGCGCATCACTGCGCCGTGCTGTGGACAAAATGAGGTACTGCATATTCGCCTAAAAGGCAGAATGACAGCATTAAAATGTCTCCAACTGCTCTGAAAAAAATCTGAAAATAAACACAATTCCTTCACAAAAATGGGCTTTGTCTTTTGAGCATTTTTTCCCTTCATTTGCTTCAGCCAGATTAGAAACATGAGAAGAAAAGAGGGGAAAATCTCACTCCAGACTCAGCCAAAAACAGCAGCCGAAATGCCGCATTAAAATTGCTCAAACTTGTCTAAAATCACAATCTAAAAATCTAAAAACGATCAAAATGGCTTAGCAATGATGCGGCCTGCCTTTTGCACATGTTTTTCCTGGCTTTACTTCAGCCAAATGAAAGAAAAGAGGAAAAAATTGCACTTCAGCCAGGGTTAAAAAGCAGCAGAAATACTGCATTAAAATGCCTCCAACTTGTCTAAAATTACATTTAAAAATCTAAAAATTATCAAAATGGCTTAGCAATGATGGGGCCCTCCTTTTGCATTTTTTTTGACTGGCCTCCACCAGAATTGAAAATATCAGCAGAAAAGAGGGGGAAATTGCAGTGTTGTCTGCACGGGAGAAGTTCCCTTTTTTGCCCACAAGATGGAAGCAGAGCTCCATGGATGAGTTTAGCTGCACTCAGTTGGAACTTTGAAAACTTTCTAAGTGGTTTGGTGAGTCCAATAATGAAAGGAGTCACTCAAATGAACTATATAGACTCCCTCCTTCAATTTTCTGACGTTTTCAATAGCTTGCCTCAAAAAATCAGAAGGTAAAACTGTGTTTTCACAGAAATCCGCTTTTAGGCTGTTTCTCAGCGAGAAACAGTTATTTTGAACCTGAAACACAGGTCTGCCCCCCCCCGCCCATTACTGGGAGCGCATCACTGCGCCGTGCTGTGGACAAAATGAGGTACTGCATATTCGCCTAAAAGGCAGAATGACAGCATTAAAATGTCTCCAACTGCTCTGAAAAAAATCTGAAAATAAACACAATTCCTTCACAAAAATGGGCTTTGTCTTTTGAGTATTTTTTCCCTTCATTTGCTTCAGCCAGATTAGAAACATGAGAAGAAAAGAGGGGAAAATCTCACTCCAGACTCAGCCAAAAACAGCAGCCGAAATGCCGCATTAAAATTGCTCAAACTTGTCTAAAATCACAATCTAAAAATCTAAAAACGATCAAAATGGCTTAGCAATGATGCGGCCTGCCTTTTGCACATGTTTTTCCTGGCTTTACTTCAGCCAAATGAAAGAAAAGAGGAAAAAATTGCACTTCAGCCAGGGTTAAAAAGCAGCAGAAATACTGCATTAAAATGCCTCCAACTTGTCTAAAATTACATTTAAAAATCTAAAAATTATCAAAATGGCTTAGCAATGATGGGGCCCTCCTTTTGCATTTTTTTTGACTGGCCTCCACCAGAATTGAAAATATCAGCAGAAAAGAGGGGGAAATTGCAGTGTTGTCTGCACGGGAGAAGTTCCATTTTTTGCCCACAAGATGGAAGCAGAGCTCCATGGATGAGTTTAGCTGCACTCAGTTGGAACTTTGAAAACTTTCTAAGTGGTTTGGTGAGTCCAATAATGAAAGGAGTCACTCTTTCAATAGCTTACCTTAAAAAATCAGAAGATAAAAACAGTGTTTTCACAGAAATCCGCTTTTTAGCTGTATCTCAGCCAGAAACGATCATTTTGAACCTGAAACACAGGTAAGTGGTTTGGTGAGTCCAATAATGAAAGGAGTCACTCAAATCAACTACAGAGACTCCTTCCTTCGATTTTCTGACGTTTTCAATAGTTTGCCTTTAAAAAATCAGAAGGTAAAACAGTGTTTTTACAGAAATCCGCTTTTAGCTTTATCTCAGCCAGAAACGATCATTTCCAACCTGAAACACAGGTAATTGGTTTGGTGAGTTCAATAATGAAAGGAGTCACTCAAATCAACTATATAGACTCCTTCCTTCAATTTTCTGACGTTTTCAATAGCTTGCCTTAAAAAATCAGAAGGTAAAACTGTGTTTTCACAGAAATCCACTTTTTAGCTGTATCCCAGCCAGAAACGATCATTTTGAACCTGAAACACAGGTAAGTGGTTTGCTGAGTCCAATAATGAAATGAGTCACTCAAATCAACTATATAGACTCCCTCCTTCAATTTTCTGACGTTTTCAATAGCTTGCCTCAAAAAATCAGAAGGTAAAACTATGTTTTCACAGAAATCCGCTTTTAGGCTGTTTCTCAGCGAGAAACAGTTATTTTGAACCTGAAACACAGGTCTGCCCCCCCCCGCCCATTACCGGGAGCGCATCACTGCGCCGTGCTGTGGACAAAATGAGGTACTGCATATTCGCCTAAAAGGCAGAATGACAGCATTAAAATGTCTCCAACTGCTCTGAAAAAAATCTGAAAATAAACACAATTCCTTCACAAAAATGGGCTTTGTCTTTTGAGCATTTTTTCCCTTCATTTGCTTCAGCCAGATTAGAAACATGAGAAGAAAAGAATGGAAAATCTCACTCCAGACAGCCAAAAACAGCAGCCGAAATGCCGCATTAAAATTGCTCAAACTTGTCTAAAATCACAATCTAAAAATCTAAAAACGATCAAAATGGCTTAGCAATGATGCGGCCTGCCTTTTGCACATGTTTTTCCTGGCTTTACTTCAGCCAAATGAAAGAAAAGAGGAAAAAATTGCACTTCAGCCAGGGTTAAAAAGCAGCAGAAATACTGCATTAAAATGCCTCCAACTTGTCTAAAATTACATTTAAAAATCTAAAAATTATCAAAATGGCTTAGCAATGATGGGGCCCTCCTTTTGCATTTTTTTTGACTGGCCTCCACCAGAATTGAAAATATCAGCAGAAAAGAGGGGGAAATTGCAGTGTTGTCTGCACGGGAGAAGTTCCCTTTTTTGCCCACAAGATGGAAGCAGAGCTCCATGGATGAATTTAGCTGCACTCAGTTGGAACTTTGAAAACTTTCTAAGTGGTTTGGTGAGTCCAATAATGAAAGGAGTCACTCAAATGAACTATATAGACTCCCTCCTTCAATTTTCTGACGTTTTCAATAGCTTGCCTCAAAAAATCAGAAGGTAAAACTGTGTTTTCACAGAAATCCGCTTTTAGGCTGTTTCTCAGCGAGAAACAGTTATTTTGAACCTGAAACACAGGTCTGCCCCCCCCCCCCCGCCCATTACTGGGAGCGCATCACTGCGCCGTGCTGTGGACAAAATGAGGTACTGCATATTCGCCTAAAAGGCAGAATGACAGCATTAAAATGTCTCCAACTGCTCTGAAAAAAATCTGAAAATAAACACAATTCCTTCACAAAAATGGGCTTTGTCTTTTGAGCATTTTTTCCCTTCATTTGCTTCAGCCAGATTAGAAACATGAGAAGAAAAGAGGGGAAAATCTCACTCCAGACTCAGCCAAAAACAGCAGCCGAAATGCCGCATTAAAATTGCTCAAACTTGTCTAAAATCACAATCTAAAAATCTAAAAACGATCAAAATGGCTTAGCAATGATGCGGCCTGCCTTTTGCACATGTTTTTCCTGGCTTTACTTCAGCCAAATGAAAGAAAAGAGGAAAAAATTGCACTTCAGCCAGGGTTAAAAAGCAGCAGAAATACTGCATTAAAATGCCTCCAACTTGTCTAAAATTACATTTAAAAATCTAAAAATTATCAAAATGGCTTAGCAATGATGGGGCCCTCCTTTTGCATTTTTTTTGACTGGCCTCCACCAGAATTGAAAATATCAGCAGAAAAGAGGGGGAAATTGCAGTGTTGTCTGCACGGGAGAAGTTCCCTTTTTTGCCCACAAGATGGAAGCAGAGCTCCATGGATGAGTTTAGCTGCACTCAGTTGGAACTTTGAAAACTTTCTAAGTGGTTTGGTGAGTCCAATAATGAAAGGAGTCACTCTTTCAATAGCTTACCTTAAAAAATCAGAAGATAAAAACAGTGTTTTCACAGAAATCCGCTTTTTAGCTGTATCTCAGCCAGAAACGATCATTTTGAACCTGAAACACAGGTAAGTGGTTTGGTGAGTCCAATAATGAAAGGAGTCACTCAAATCAACTACAGAGACTCCTTCCTTCGATTTTCTGACGTTTTCAATAGTTTGCCTTTAAAAAATCAGAAGGTAAAACAGTGTTTTTACAGAAATCCGCTTTTAGCTTTATCTCAGCCAGAAACGATCATTTCCAACCTGAAACACAGGTAATTGGTTTGGTGAGTTCAATAATGAAAGGAGTCACTCAAATCAACTATATAGACTCCTTCCTTCAATTTTCTGACGTTTTCAATAGCTTGCCTTAAAAAATCAGAAGGTAAAACTGTGTTTTCACAGAAATCCACTTTTTAGCTGTATCCCAGCCAGAAACGATCATTTTGAACCTGAAACACAGGTAAGTGGTTTGCTGAGTCCAATAATGAAATGAGTCACTCAAATCAACTATATAGACTCCCTCCTTCAATTTTCTGACGTTTTCAATAGCTTGCCTCAAAAAATCAGAAGGTAAAACTGTGTTTTCACAGAAATCCGCTTTTAGGCTGTTTCTCAGCGAGAAACAGTTATTTTGAACCTGAAACACAGGTCTGCCCCCCCCCGCCCATTACCGGGAGCGCATCACTGCGCCGTGCTGTGGACAAAATGAGGTACTGCATATTCGCCTAAAAGGCAGAATGACAGCATTAAAATGTCTCCAACTGCTCTGAAAAAAATCTGAAAATAAACACAATTCCTTCACAAAAATGGGCTTTGTCTTTTGAGCATTTTTTCCCTTCATTTGCTTCAGCCAGATTAGAAACATGAGAAGAAAAGAATGGAAAATCTCACTCCAGACAGCCAAAAACAGCAGCCGAAATGCCGCATTAAAATTGCTCAAACTTGTCTAAAATCACAATCTAAAAATCTAAAAACGATCAAAATGGCTTAGCAATGATGCGGCCTGCCTTTTGCACATGTTTTTCCTGGCTTTACTTCAGCCAAATGAAAGAAAAGAGGAAAAAATTGCACTTCAGCCAGGGTTAAAAAGCAGCAGAAATACTGCATTAAAATGCCTCCAACTTGTCTAAAATTACATTTAAAAATCTAAAAATTATCAAAATGGCTTAGCAATGATGGGGCCCTCCTTTTGCATTTTTTTTGACTGGCCTCCACCAGAATTGAAAATATCAGCAGAAAAGAGGGGGAAATTGCAGTGTTGTCTGCACGGGAGAAGTTCCCTTTTTTGCCCACAAGATGGAAGCAGAGCTCCATGGATGAATTTAGCTGCACTCAGTTGGAACTTTGAAAACTTTCTAAGTGGTTTGGTGAGTCCAATAATGAAAGGAGTCACTCTTTCAATAGCTTACCTTAAAAAATCAGAAGATAAAAACAGTGTTTTCACAGAAATCCGCTTTTTAGCTGTATCTCAGCCAGAAACGATCATTTTGAACCTGAAACACAGGTAAGTGGTTTGGTGAGTCCAATAATGAAAGGAGTCACTCAAATCAACTACAGAGACTCCTTCCTTCGATTTTCTGACGTTTTCAATTGTTTGCCTTTAAAAAATCAGAAGGTAAAACAGTGTTTTTACAGAAATCCGCTTTTAGCTTTATCTCAGCCAGAAACGATCATTTCCAACCTGAAACACAGGTAATTGGTTTGGTGAGTTCAATAATGAAAGGAGTCACTCAAATCAACTATATAGACTCCTTCCTTCAATTTTCTGACGTTTTCAATAGCTTGCCTTAAAAAATCAGAAGGTAAAACTGTGTTTTCACAGAAATCCACTTTTTAGCTGTATCCCAGCCAGAAACGATCATTTTGAACCTGAAACACAGGTAAGTGGTTTGCTGAGTCCAATAATGAAATGAGTCACTCAAATCAACTATATAGACTCCCTCCTTCAATTTTCTGACGTTTTCAATAGCTTGCCTCAAAAAATCAGAAGGTAAAACTGTGTTTTCACAGAAATCCGCTTTTAGGCTGTTTCTCAGCGAGAAACAGTTATTTTGAACCTGAAACACAGGTCTGCCCCCCCCCGCCCATTACCGGGAGCGCATCACTGCGCCGTGCTGTGGACAAAATGAGGTACTGCATATTCGCCTAAAAGGCAGAATGACAGCATTAAAATGTCTCCAACTGCTCTGAAAAAAATCTGAAAATAAACACAATTCCTTCACAAAAATGGGCTTTGTCTTTTGAGCATTTTTTCCCTTCATTTGCTTCAGCCAGATTAGAAACATGAGAAGAAAAGAATGGAAAATCTCACTCCAGACAGCCAAAAACAGCAGCCGAAATGCCGCATTAAAATTGCTCAAACTTGTCTAAAATCACAATCTAAAAATCTAAAAACGATCAAAATGGCTTAGCAATGATGCGGCCTGCCTTTTGCACATGTTTTTCCTGGCTTTACTTCAGCCAAATGAAAGAAAAGAGGAAAAAATTGCACTTCAGCCAGGGTTAAAAAGCAGCAGAAATACTGCATTAAAATGCCTCCAACTTGTCTAAAATTACATTTAAAAATCTAAAAATTATCAAAATGGCTTAGCAATGATGGGGCCCTCCTTTTGCATTTTTTTTGACTGGCCTCCACCAGAATTGAAAATATCAGCAGAAAAGAGGGGGAAATTGCAGTGTTGTCTGCACGGGAGAAGTTCCCTTTTTTGCCCACAAGATGGAAGCAGAGCTCCATGGATGAATTTAGCTGCACTCAGTTGGAACTTTGAAAACTTTCTAAGTGGTTTGGTGAGTCCAATAATGAAAGGAGTCACTCAAATGAACTATATAGACTCCCTCCTTCAATTTTCTGACGTTTTCAATAGCTTGCCTCAAAAAATCAGAAGGTAAAACTGTGTTTTCACAGAAATCCGCTTTTAGGCTGTTTCTCAGCGAGAAACAGTTATTTTGAACCTGAAACACAGGTCTGCCCCCCCCCCGCCCATTACTGGGAGCGCATCACTGCGCCGTGCTGTGGACAAAATGAGGTACTGCATATTCGCCTAAAAGGCAGAATGACAGCATTAAAATGTCTCCAACTGCTCTGAAAAAAATCTGAAAATAAACACAATTCCTTCACAAAAATGGGCTTTGTCTTTTGAGCATTTTTTCCCTTCATTTGCTTCAGCCAGATTAGAAACATGAGAAGAAAAGAGGGGAAAATCTCACTCCAGACTCAGCCAAAAACAGCAGCCGAAATGCCGCATTAAAATTGCTCAAACTTGTCTAAAATCACAATCTAAAAATCTAAAAACGATCAAAATGGCTTAGCAATGATGCGGCCTGCCTTTTGCACATGTTTTTCCTGGCTTTACTTCAGCCAAATGAAAGAAAAGAGGAAAAAATTGCACTTCAGCCAGGGTTAAAAAGCAGCAGAAATACTGCATTAAAATGCCTCCAACTTGTCTAAAATTACATTTAAAAATCTAAAAATTATCAAAATGGCTTAGCAATGATGGGGCCCTCCTTTTGCATTTTTTTTGACTGGCCTCCACCAGAATTGAAAATATCAGCAGAAAAGAGGGGGAAATTGCAGTGTTGTCTGCACGGGAGAAGTTCCCTTTTTTGCCCACAAGATGGAAGCAGAGCTCCATGGATGAGTTTAGCTGCACTCAGTTGGAACTTTGAAAACTTTCTAAGTGGTTTGGTGAGTCCAATAATGAAAGGAGTCACTCTTTCAATAGCTTACCTTAAAAAATCAGAAGATAAAAACAGTGTTTTCACAGAAATCCGCTTTTTAGCTGTATCTCAGCCAGAAACGATCATTTTGAACCTGAAACACAGGTAAGTGGTTTGGTGAGTCCAATAATGAAAGGAGTCACTCAAATCAACTACAGAGACTCCTTCCTTCGATTTTCTGACGTTTTCAATAGTTTGCCTTTAAAAAATCAGAAGGTAAAACAGTGTTTTTACAGAAATCCGCTTTTAGCTTTATCTCAGCCAGAAACGATCATTTCCAACCTGAAACACAGGTAATTGGTTTGGTGAGTTCAATAATGAAAGGAGTCACTCAAATCAACTATATAGACTCCTTCCTTCAATTTTCTGACGTTTTCAATAGCTTGCCTTAAAAAATCAGAAGGTAAAACTGTGTTTTCACAGAAATCCACTTTTTAGCTGTATCCCAGCCAGAAACGATCATTTTGAACCTGAAACACAGGTAAGTGGTTTGCTGAGTCCAATAATGAAATGAGTCACTCAAATCAACTATATAGACTCCCTCCTTCAATTTTCTGACGTTTTCAATAGCTTGCCTCAAAAAATCAGAAGGTAAAACTGTGTTTTCACAGAAATCCGCTTTTAGGCTGTTTCTCAGCGAGAAACAGTTATTTTGAACCTGAAACACAGGTCTGCCCCCCCCCGCCCATTACCGGGAGCGCATCACTGCGCCGTGCTGTGGACAAAATGAGGTACTGCATATTCGCCTAAAAGGCAGAATGACAGCATTAAAATGTCTCCAACTGCTCTGAAAAAAATCTGAAAATAAACACAATTCCTTCACAAAAATGGGCTTTGTCTTTTGAGCATTATTTCCCTTCATTTGCTTCAGCCAGATTAGAAACATGAGAAGAAAAGAATGGAAAATCTCACTCCAGACAGCCAAAAACAGCAGCCGAAATGCCGCATTAAAATTGCTCAAACTTGTCTAAAATCACAATCTAAAAATCTAAAAACGATCAAAATGGCTTAGCAATGATGCGGCCTGCCTTTTGCACATGTTTTTCCTGGCTTTACTTCAGCCAAATGAAAGAAAAGAGGAAAAAATTGCACTTCAGCCAGGGTTAAAAAGCAGCAGAAATACTGCATTAAAATGCCTCCAACTTGTCTAAAATTACATTTAAAAATCTAAAAATTATCAAAATGGCTTAGCAATGATGGGGCCCTCCTTTTGCATTTTTTTTGACTGGCCTCCACCAGAATTGAAAATATCAGCAGAAAAGAGGGGGAAATTGCAGTGTTGTCTGCACGGGAGAAGTTCCCTTTTTTGCCCACAAGATGGAAGCAGAGCTCCATGGATGAATTTAGCTGCACTCAGTTGGAACTTTGAAAACTTTCTAAGTGGTTTGGTGAGTCCAATAATGAAAGGAGTCACTCAAATGAACTATATAGACTCCCTCCTTCAATTTTCTGACGTTTTCAATAGCTTGCCTCAAAAAATCAGAAGGTAAAACTGTGTTTTCACAGAAATCCGCTTTTAGGCTGTTTCTCAGCGAGAAACAGTTATTTTGAACCTGAAACACAGGTCTGCCCCCCCCCCGCCCATTACTGGGAGCGCATCACTGCGCCGTGCTGTGGACAAAATGAGGTACTGCATATTCGCCTAAAAGGCAGAATGACAGCATTAAAATGTCTCCAACTGCTCTGAAAAAAATCTGAAAATAAACACAATTCCTTCACAAAAATGGGCTTTGTCTTTTGAGCATTTTTTCCCTTCATTTGCTTCAGCCAGATTAGAAACATGAGAAGAAAAGAGGGGAAAATCTCACTCCAGACTCAGCCAAAAACAGCAGCCGAAATGCCGCATTAAAATTGCTCAAACTTGTCTAAAATCACAATCTAAAAATCTAAAAACGATCAAAATGGCTTAGCAATGATGCGGCCTGCCTTTTGCACATGTTTTTCCTGGCTTTACTTCAGCCAAATGAAAGAAAAGAGGAAAAAATTGCACTTCAGCCAGGGTTAAAAAGCAGCAGAAATACTGCATTAAAATGCCTCCAACTTGTCTAAAATTACATTTAAAAATCTAAAAATTATCAAAATGGCTTAGCAATGATGGGGCCCTCCTTTTGCATTTTTTTTGACTGGCCTCCACCAGAATTGAAAATATCAGCAGAAAAGAGGGGGAAATTGCAGTGTTGTCTGCACGGGAGAAGTTCCCTTTTTTGCCCACAAGATGGAAGCAGAGCTCCATGGATGAGTTTAGCTGCACTCAGTTGGAACTTTGAAAACTTTCTAAGTGGTTTGGTGAGTCCAATAATGAAAGGAGTCACTCAAATGAACTATATAGACTCCTTCCTTCAATTTTCTGACGTTTTCAATAGCTTGCCTTAAAACATCCGAAGGTAAAACAGTGTTTTCACAGAAATCCGCTTTTTAGCTTTATCTCAGCCAGAAACAATCATTTTGAACCTGAAACACAGGTAAGTGGTTTGGTGAGTCCAATAATGAAAGGAGTCACTCAAATCAACTATATAGACTCCTTCCTTCAATTTTCTGACGTTTTCAATAGCTTGCCTTAAAAAATCAGAAGGTAAAACAGTCTTTTCACAAAAATCCGCTTTTAGCTTTATCTCAGCCAAAAACAGTCATTTTCAACCTGAAACACAGGTAAGTGGTTTGGTGAGTCCAATAATGAAAGGAGTCACTCAAATGAACTATATAGACTCCTTCCTTTAATTTCTGACGTTTTCAATAGCTTGCCTTAAGAAATCAGAAGGTAAAACAGTGTTTTCACAAAAATCCGCTTTTTAGCTTTATCTCAGCCAGAAACGAAAGTTACGCCTGTAACTACGGTTCTATGAGTCCCGGATGACCGCCAGGCGGTGCTGTAAGCACTGGATATCTCCCCCTCGCGCATGCGCATGTCGAGTACAATACCAACAATGTCACGTCACCCGTGACCCCTGCATGACCCCCGGAAGGGTATATCTTCCGGCGTCAGCATGGGATCGGCTCCTAGAATCTTCTCGCGAGAGCACGAGGATTCGGAGTGACCGGCAGGCCTGGCGGTCATCCGGGACTCATAGAACCGTAGTTACAGGCGTAACTTTCGTTCTATTTCGTCCCTACTGACCGCCAGGCGGTGCTGTAAGCACTGGATGACGAATACCAACAATGTCACATAGAATCCCGGTCACATACCACACTGATCAGGGGCAGAAGGACCCGGGAGTAGAACCACGCCCAATGGTTGGGGAGTGGCGACATTGATCCGGTAAAACCTGGAGAACGTGTCTGGCGACGTCCACGAAGTCGCGGTGCAGATGTCCTCCAGAGGCACCCCCTGCAGGGCAGCCAAGAAGCTGCGACGCTTCTGGCCGAGTGGCACCTCACCCCCACTGGTAAGGGGCGGCCACTGGCCCTGTGGGCGCGCTCGACGGTGTCCACCACCCAGTGGGACGGCGCTGTCCAGAAACAGCACGCCCCCTGTTGGGGCCACCATGGCAGAGAACAAGCTGCTCCGACCGTCGCACAGGCGCGGTAGCATAAGCAGCAAGGGCCCGTACGGGGCACAAAGGGCTTGGCCCACTCTCTGCAGGACCTAGGGCAGGAACGCCACGTTCGGCCACAACGTAGCCCCTGAGCTGACTGACAGGGCATGTAACTCATCGACTCGCCGATGTCATGGCGAGGAGAAAAGCTATCTCCATAGAGAGCCACTTCAGGCCCACCCAGGCCAAGGGCCCAAAAGGGTGGAGAAGAGAGGGCACCTAGCACCATGGGCAGGTCCCACACTGCTCGGGGGTTTATATTCATGTTTATGTTCTGGTTCTCTGGAAAGCGTCTAGAGACAACATCTGTTGTATTAGACGCTATATAAATAAAATCGAATGGAATCGAAAACTGGGGCCTTTGGGCTCCTCGGGGGGGGGCAGCCTCAGAGCCCCCCTGAGAAAGAGAAACCAGCCGGTGGCACCCCACGGTGGCATTCTCAACCAGGGCATGTTGCGATGAAATGACCGCCACATACACCCTTAAAGTGGACTGAGCACGGCCACCATCCAGGAGGGACCGAAAGGAACCCCAGGATCGTGGCCACGGGGCAAAGAACAGGGTCCTCTGCCCCGTCTGCACACCAGGCAGAGAATCTCCCCCACTCGCACTCATACCAGAGGCGGGTGGGAGGCACATGGGCATTCGAGATGCCAGCCCTGACAGGTTCAGGACAGCTTGACAACAATGGGTCGGGCGCCGCAGCGGCCAGACTCAGAGCCAAAAACGACGGGGTCGGGGTGCAAAACCTGAATCCCCGGCTGGAAAAGACGGTCCCTCTGGGGGGCGTCATGTTGTGTCGCAGCAGAGCCTCCGCAGCAGTGGAAACCATGTTTCCCCGGTCGGAAGGGGTCCACCAAGAGGAGCCCGTGAGCCCTCTGGAGGACCCTCTGCAAAGGCGGCTTGCGCCGGGAGAGGAAGTCCGTCACCCGGTTCCTGTCTCCAGGCAGGAACATCGCCCAAAGGCCGGGCAGGCGAGGAGCTGTCCACGCTAGGAGGCCCCGGGACACCTGCAGCAGCTGTGCAGAGTCGGGGCCCCCTCTGGTGGCCGATCAAGGAACAGTGGACATACTGTCCGACCGACCCGGCACGTGCCTCTTGGCATCCAGGCGGGGCTGTCCAGCCACATTGCAGGGGGCGTAGCGACAGCAGGCCCAAAGGTATAAGAGGGGCAAGGGTTGCCCTGGTGAAAAAAATCCTCGGTGACAGGGAGAGCCCGCACAGGAGCACCCTGAACCGACAACGGTGGCCCCGGTAGGCGAGCCCCCGGAACCACCGGTGACGTGCCGCGACCGGCACGTGAAACAAGCGCCCTGTAGGTCCACAGTCGCAAACCACTTCCTCCTGACCAACGCAGAGCATCTGCTGTGGTCAAGCCTCCGGAAGGGCAGGACCTTCATGTATTCGTCGAGGTCCCTCAAGTCCAAGATGGGACGACGTCCGTCGTCTCACTTGCTGACGAGAAAGTAGCTCAAGTAGAACCCCCAGGCCGCGGCGGGGGGTCCACCGGCATGATGGCGCTCTTGGCCAGTAGGGCGGGCAACACCTGAGCCCAAGCCGGAATGTTTGCCGGGTCTCTGACGATGGTCATCTCAACCCGGCCGGAGATAGGAGGCCGGTGTCGGAACTGCAATACGTACCCCCGGGCTAGGGTGGAAACCACCCGGGCCCCAATGAGCAGGCAGCCCAGTAACCGAGCTGCTGCCGGAAAAGTAGCTGACGACCGGCTCCGTGGCCTTAGCGCCGTCTCCCCCGGGCTCCGGACGACCCGGGGGGGCGACGGTCGGGATCAACGCCCCGACGCTGGTGGGACGGTCCGCGCACAGGGGGGCGAAAGTCACCAGCAGGCTGACTCACAGACCGCTGAAAGCCGCGCCAGCCGCCGTGGGCAGGCAGCCGGGGGCGAGGCCCGGGGGCCGGTGAAGGGCCTCCCGGCGTACAGGAGGCGGCCGCACCCCTGTGAAGGTACACCAGCCGCTGCCTGGTCTCATCAGCCAGGGCGGTGCGGTTCAGAGCTTCCAGGGCAGTTGCCCCAAACAGCTCCCCCGGTTCTGCCGGTGCCTGACGAAGAACCCTACGAGCAGTCTCCGTCAGGGGTGACTGCGCCAGTCAGACATGACGGCGCGTGTGCACCAGGGTGGACATCAGCCGCCCCAGTTCCCTCGTTTGGGAGGCAAAAAGCCTGTAGGGATATGTCACACATGTCCTGTGTGGAATCATCCACCTGTGCATCCTGCAGGGAGGTGGAGAGAGCCAGTAGCAGATGAAAAAAGGGTGTTCCCCAGCCGGCCGATGCGTGCCGCTGTTTCATAAGCCTTACAAATATGCCCATCAGTAACCCTACTCTGGGTAGAGGGGCACTTGGGATCTGGCTTCAGAGCCTCATCAGGAGCCACTATCAGTGCTGCAATGGAGGGCTCGATGGGGGCGGGGGGGCATGTGGTGGAGACCAGCCACAGCAGCGTCCTCCATCGCCGTCAGAGCACGGTCATCAGCCGGCTGTGACATCTCTCCAGCATGAGTGCAGCTCCCTCAAAAAAATCCGACGAAGACGGAATGTGAATTCCACCGGAGAAGGATTGCGCCTGTGGAAGGCGCTAGAGGCCACCTCCGCACGCGGTGCATTCGGCTGCAAGTGTGCCAGGGCAGTGCGGATAATGCTCTGCACGGAGG
Source organism: Cololabis saira (assembly GCF_033807715.1). NCBI lineage: Eukaryota > Metazoa > Chordata > Actinopteri > Beloniformes > Belonidae > Cololabis > Cololabis saira. The sequence goes on along the minus strand of NW_026906202.1, from coordinate 431,503 downwards.
AACAAACCGTCCCCTCCCGAGAGCTCTGGGCAGATGAGTGCGAGGAGAACCCCGAGCGCTGTGAGGCCGGGTCCCCTGATGACACGTTGAAGTGGCTCGCCGAGGCTGCAATGGATATGGCGTCCTCCGGCAGTGGCGGTGGCGACCCCAGAGCAAACTCTGGCATGGCAGGTTCCACCTGGCCAGTACCAGGTTGCAGATTGAGGAGGGGCGCCTTCATCTGCTCCATGTCGGCAGCCAAGCGATCTACCTTCGAGGAGAGCTGGCTCGTCATCCGCCGTCGTTTGGGGGCCCCCACCACTCTCTTGCCGATCGCTTCAGAGAAGACCCCGGCTGAGATGAGGGGAGGCTGGCCAACGGCCCCGCTACTCAGGGCCGAGGCACGACACGCAGAGGTCCTGGTCATCCGCAGGGTCCAGGGCGGCCATGCACCCTGGGCATGAACGCTCCATCACAGCGACCGGTGGGAGAGGGAGCGGACACGCCGCCGTCACCACGGATGTGCTGGCAGGAGAGAGGAGCGGACACGCTGCCGTTCACACGAATGTGTCGGTGGGAGCGGTCACGCTGCCGTCACCACGGATGTGCCGGTGGGAGAGGGGAGCGGACGCGCTGTAGTCACCGCGTAGGTGTCGGTGGGAGAGGGGAGCGGAAACGCTGCCGTCACCACAGCGAGCACGCTGCCGTCAGCACCAATATGCTGGCGGGAGAGGGGAGCGGTCACGCTACCGTCAGCACGGATGTGTCAGTGGGAGAGGGGAGCAGAAACGCTGCCGTCACCACAGCGAGCACGCTGCCATCACCGCCAATGTGCCGGCGGGAGAGGGGAGGGCCACGCTACCGCCAATACGGATGTGTAAGTGGGAGAGGGGAGCGGAAACGCTGCCGTCACCACAGCGAGCACGCTGCCGTCACCACCAATATGCCGGTGGGAGAGGGGAGCGGCCACGCTACCGTCAGCACGGATGTGTCAGTGGGAGAGGGAGCGGACACGCTGCCGTCCCCACGGATGTGCTGGTAGGAGAGACGAGCGGACACGCTGCCGTCCACACGAATGTGTCGGTGGGAGCGGTCACGCTGCCGTCCACACGAATGTGTCGGTGGGAGAGGGGAGCGGTCACGCTGCCGTCACCACGGATGTGCCGGTGGGAGAGGGAGCGGACGAGCCGCCATCACCACGTAGGTGTCAGTGGGAGAGGGGAGCGGAAACGCTGCCGTCACCACAGCGAGCACGCTGCCGTCACCACCAATATGAAGGCGGGAGAGGGGAGGGCCACGCTACCGTCAACACAGGTGTGTCAGTGGGAGAGGGAAGCGGAAACGCTGCCGTCACCACAGCGAGCACGCTGCCGTCACCGCCAATATGCAGGCGGGAGAGGGGAGGGCCACGCTGCCGTCACCACGGCTATGAGAAAAGGCAAAAATAGGCGTCTTTACTCAAAAAGAAGAGAACAATCCTCTCTCGTTTCTTTCCTTTTTCTTTTTTTTTTTTTTTTTTCAAAAGAAAAAAATAATCTGCAAGGAAAAAATAATGTTGTCACATTAATAAAGTGGGAGAGGGAGCGAAACGCTGCCGTCACCACAAATGAGCCGGTGGGAGAGGGGCGTGGCCTTCACCACGGCTGTAGCAAGACCAAAAAAGGTGTTTGTATTGTTTTCTCAAAAGAAAAAAATAATCCTTTTCCGTCTTCTCTTTTTTTTTTTTTTTCAAAAGAAAAAAATTATCTACAAGGAAAAAATAATGTCACACTAATAAAGTGGGAGAGGGAGCGAAACGCTGCCGTCACCACAAATGAGCCGGTGGGAGAGGGGCGTGGCCTTCACCACGGCTGTAAGAAAGACCAAAAAAGGTGTTTGTATTGTTTTTTCAAAAGAAAAAAAAAATAATCCTTTTCCGTCTTTTTTTTTTTTTTTTTCCTTTCCTTTTTTTTTCAAAAGAAAAAAATAATCTGCAAGGAAAAAATAATGTCGTCACATTAATAAGTGGGGAGAGCAAGCGAAACGCTGTCTCCCTGCGCAGATTGTGATCAGGTGTCAGGCGCAGCTTGACAGCTTACCTTCTGTCAGCTGGGCAGGGGGGCGGGGCGGGGAGACGCCGCCGCCACCCGACACCATCAATACCGCGTCGGCCACAGCTCCTCGGAGGACGAAAAAAAATCGTTACTCCTACCTTACGGCACGAAGCTGCACAGAGGCCGGCGGGTTTCTTAGGGAGGAAAAAAAGGAGCTTCACAAAGCTCCTATTTCCGTCCTGTACTTCAGACGCGCGATGCGAGAAGAAAAAAGGAGCCGATCCCATGCTGACGCCGGAAGATATACCCTTCCGGGGGTCATGCAGGGGTCACGGGTGACGTGACATTGTTGGTATTGTACTCGACATGCGCATGCGCGAGGGGGAGATATCCAGTGCTTACAGCACCGCCTGGCGGTCAGTTGGGACGAAATAGAACGATCATTTTCAACCTGAAACACAGGTAAGTGGTTTGGTGAGTCCAATAATGAAAGGAGTCACTCAAATCAACTATATAGACTCCCTCCTTCAATTTTCTGACGTTTTCAATAGCTTGCCTCAAAAAATCAGAAGGTAAAACTGTGTTTTCACAGAAATCCGCTTTTAGGCTGTTTCTCAGCGAGAAACAGTTATTTTGAACCTGAAACACAGGTCTGCCCCCCCCCGCCCATTACCGGGAGCGCATCACTGCGCCGTGCTGTGGACAAAATGAGGTACTGCATATTCGCCTAAAAGGCAGAATGACAGCATTAAAATGTCTCCAACTGCTCTGAAAAAAATCTGAAAATAAACACAATTCCTTCACAAAAATGGGCTTTGTCTTTTGAGCATTTTTTCCCTTCATTTGCTTCAGCCAGATTAGAAACATGAGAAGAAAAGAGGGGAAAATCTCACTCCAGACTCAGCCAAAAACAGCAGCCGAAATGCCGCATTAAAATTGCTCAAACTTGTCTAAAATCACAATCTAAAAATCTAAAAACGATCAAAATGGCTTAGCAATGATGCGGCCTGCCTTTTGCACATGTTTTTCCTGGCTTTACTTCAGCCAAATGAAAGAAAAGAGGAAAAAATTGCACTTCAGCCAGGGTTAAAAAGCAGCAGAAATACTGCATTAAAATGCCTCCAACTTGTCTAAAATTACATTTAAAAATCTAAAAATTATCAAAATGGCTTAGCAATGATGGGGCCCTCCTTTTGCATTTTTTTTGACTGGCCTCCACCAGAATTGAAAATATCAGCAGAAAAGAGGGGGAAATTGCAGTGTTGTCTGCACGGGAGAAGTTCCCTTTTTTGCCCACAAGATGGAAGCAGAGCTCCATGGATGAGTTTAGCTGCACTCAGTTGGAACTTTGAAAACTTTCTAAGTGGTTTGGTGAGTCCAATAATGAAAGGAGTCACTCAAATGAACTATATAGACTCCCTCCTTCAATTTTCTGACGTTTTCAATAGCTTGCCTCAAAAAATCAGAAGGTAAAACTGTGTTTTCACAGAAATCCGCTCTTAGGCTGTTTCTCAGCGAGAAACAGTTATTTTGAACCTGAAACACAGGTCTGCCCCCCCCCCCCCCATTACTGGGAGCGCATCACTGCGCCGTGCTGTGGACAAAATGAGGTACTGCATATTCGCCTAAAAGGCAGAATGACAGCATTAAAATGTCTCCAACTGCTCTGAAAAAAATCTGAAAATAAACACAATTCCTTCACAAAAATGGGCTTTGTCTTTTGAGCATTTTTTCCCTTCATTTGCTTCAGCCAGATTAGAAACATGAGATGAAAAGAGGGGAAAATCTCACTCCAGACAGCCAAAAACAGCAGCCGAAATGCCGCATTAAAATTGCTCAAACTTGTCTAAAATCACAATCTAAAAATCTAAAAACGATCAAAATGGCTTAGCAATGATGCGGCCTGCCTTTTGCACATGTTTTTCCTGGCTTTACTTCAGCCAAATGAAAGAAAAGAGGAATAAATTGCACTTCAGCCAGGGTTAAAAAGCAGCAGAAATACTGCATTAAAATGCCTCCAACTTGTCTAAAATTACATTTAAAAATCTAAAAATTATCAAAATGGCTTAGCAATGATGGGGCCCTCCTTTTGCATTTTTTTTTGACTGGCCTCCACCAGAATTGAAAATATCAGCAGAAAAGAGGGGGAAATTGCAGTGTTGTCTGCACGGGAGAAGTTCCCTTTTTTACCCACAAGATGGAAGCAGAGCTCCATGGATGAGTTTAGCTGCACTCAGTTGGAACTTTGAAAACTTTCTAAGTGGTTTGGTGAGTCCAATAATGAAAGGAGTCACTCAAATGAACTATATAGACTCCTTCCTTCAATTTTCTGACGTTTTCAATAGCTTGCCTTAAAACATCCGAAGGTAAAACAGTGTTTTCACAGAAATCCGCTTTTTAGCTTTATCTCAGCCAGAAACAATCATTTTGAACCTGAAACACAGGTAAGTGGTTTGGTGAGTCCAATAATGAAAGGAGTCACTCAAATCAACTATATAGACTCCTTCCTTCAATTTTCTGACGTTTTCAATAGCTTGCCTTAAAAAATCAGAAGGTAAAACAGTCTTTTCACAAAAATCCGCTTTTAGCTTTATCTCAGCCAAAAACAGTCATTTTCAACCTGAAACACAGGTAAGTGGTTTGGTGAGTCCAATAATGAAAGGAGTCACTCAAATGAACTATATAGACTCCTTCCTTTAATTTCTGACGTTTTCAATAGCTTGCCTTAAGAAATCAGAAGGTAAAACAGTGTTTTCACAAAAATCCGCTTTTTAGCTTTATCTCAGCCAGAAACGATCATTTTCAACCTGAAACACAGGTAAGTGGTTTGGTGAGTCCAATAATGAAAGGAGTCACTCAAATCAACTATATAGACTCCCTCCTTCAATTTTCTGACGTTTTCAATAGCTTGCCTCAAAAAATCAGAAGGTAAAACTGTGTTTTCACAGAAATCCGCTTTTAGGCTGTTTCTCAGCGAGAAACAGTTATTTTGAACCTGAAACACAGGTCTGCCCCCCCCGCCCATTACCGGGAGCGCATCACTGCGCCGTGCTGTGGACAAAATGAGGTACTGCATATTCGCCTAAAAGGCAGAATGACAGCATTAAAATGTCTCCAACTGCTCTGAAAAAAATCTGAAAATAAACACAATTCCTTCACAAAAATGGGCTTTGTCTTTTGAGCATTTTTTCCCTTCATTTGCTTCAGCCAGATTAGAAACATGAGAAGAAAAGAGGGGAAAATCTCACTCCAGACTTAGCCAAAAACAGCAGCCGAAATGCCGCATTAAAATTGCTCAAACTTGTCTAAAATAACAATCTAAAAATCTAAAAACGATCAAAATGGCTTAGCAATGATGCGGCCTGCCTTTTGCACATGTTTTTCCTGGCTTTACTTCAGCCAAATGAAAGAAAAGAGGAAAAAATTGCACTTCAGCCAGGGTTAAAAAGCAGCAGAAATACTGCATTAAAATGCCTCCAACTTGTCTAAAATTACATTTAAAAATCTAAAAATTATCAAAATGGCTTAGCAATGATGGGGCCCTCCTTTTGCATTTTTTTTGACTGGCCTCCACCAGAATTGAAAATATCAGCAGAAAAGAGGGGGAAATTGCAGTGTTGTCTGCACGGGAGAAGTTCCCTTTTTTGCCCACAAGATGGAAGCAGAGCTCCATGGATGAGTTTAGCTGCACTCAGTTGGAACTTTGAAAACTTTCTAAGTGGTTTGGTGAGTCCAATAATGAAAGGAGTCACTCAAATGAACTATATAGACTCCCTCCTTCAATTTTCTGACGTTTTCAATAGCTTGCCTCAAAAAATCAGAAGGTAAAACTGTGTTTTCACAGAAATTCGCTTTTAGGCTGTTTCTCAGCGAGAAACAGTTATTTTGAACCTGAAACACAGGTCTGCCCCCCCCGCCCATTACTTGGAGCGCATCACTGCGCCGTGCTGTGGACAAAATGAGGTACTGCATATTCGCCTAAAAGGCAGAATGACAGCATTAAAATGTCTCCAACTGCTCTGAAAAAAATCTGAAAATAAACACAATTCCTTCACAAAAATGGGCTTTGTCTTTTGAGCATTTTTTCCCTTCATTTGCTTCAGCCAGATTAGAAACATGAGATGAAAAGAGGGGAAAATCTCACTCCAGACTCAGCCAAAAACAGCAGCCGAAATGCCGCATTAAAATTGCTCAAACTTGTCTAAAATCACAATCTAAAAATCTAAAAACGATCAAAATGGCTTAGCAATGATGCTGCCTGCCTTTTGCACATGTTTTTCCTGGCTTTACTTCAGCCAAATGAAAGAAAAGAGGAAAAAATTGCACTTCAGCCAGGGTTAAAAAGCAGCAGAAATACTGCATTAAAATGCCTCCAACTTGTCTAAAATTACATTTAAAAATCTAAAAATTATCAAAATGGCTTAGCAATGATGGGGCCCTCCTTTTGCATTTTTTTTGACTGGCCTCCACCAGAATTGAAAATATCAGCAGAAAAGAGGGGGAAATTGCAGTGTTGTCTGCACGGGAGAAGTTCCCTTTTTTGCCCACAAGATGGAAGCAGAGCTCCATGGATGAGTTTAGCTGCACTCAGTTGGAACTTTGAAAACTTTCTAAGTGGTTTGGTGAGTCCAATAATGAAAGGAGTCACTCAAATGAACTATATAGACTCCTTCCTTCAATTTTCTGACGTTTTCAATAGCTTGCCTTAAAGCATCCGAAGGTAAAACAGTGTTTTCACAGAAATCCGCTTTTTAGCTTTATCTCAGCCAGAAACAATCATTTTGAACCTGAAACACAGGTAAGTGGTTTGGTGAGTCCAATAATGAAAGGAGTCACTCAAATCAACTAGACTCCTTCCTTCAATTTTCTGACGTTTTCAATAGCTTGCCTTAAAAAATCAGAAGGTAAAACAGTCTTTTCACAAAAATCCGCTTTTAGCTTTATCTCAGCCAAAAACAGTCATTTTCAACCTGAAACACAGGTAAGTGGTTTGGTGAGTCCAATAATGAAAGGAGTCACTCAAATGAACTATATAGACTCCTTCCTTTAATTTCTGACGTTTTCAATAGCTTGCCTTAAGAAATCAGAAGGTAAAACAGTGTTTTCACAAAAATCCGCTTTTTAGCTTTATCTCAGCCAGAAACGATCATTTTCAACCTGAAACACAGGTAAGTGGTTGGGTGAGTCCAATAATGAAAGGAGTCACTCAAATGAACTATATAGACTCCCTCCTTCAATTTTCTGACGTTTTCAATAGCTTGCCTCAAAAAATCAGAAGGTAAAACTGTGTTTTCACAGAAATCCGCTTTTAGGCTGTTTCTCAGCGAGAAACAGTTATTTTGAACCTGAAACACAGGTCTGCCCCCCCCCGCCCATTACTGGGAGCGCATCACTGCGCCGTGCTGTGGACAAAATGAGGTACTGCATATTCGCCTAAAAGGCAGAATGACAGCATTAAAATGTCTCCAACTGCTCTGAAAAAAATCTGAAAATAAACACAATTCCTTCACAAAAATGGGCTTTGTCTTTTGAGCATTTTTTCCCTTCATTTGCTTCAGCCAGATTAGAAACATGAGAAGAAAAGAGGGGAAAATCTCACTCCAGACTCAGCCAAAAACAGCAGCCGAAATGCCGCATTAAAATTGCTCAAACTTGTCTAAAATCACAATCTAAAAATCTAAAAACGATCAAAATGGCTTAGCAATGATGCGGCCTGCCTTTTGCACATGTTTTTCCTGGCTTTACTTCAGCCAAATGAAAGAAAAGAGGAAAAAATTGCACTTCAGCCAGGGTTAAAAAGCAGCAGAAATACTGCATTAAAATGCCTCCAACTTGTCTAAAATTACATTTAAAAATCTAAAAATTATCAAAATGGCTTAGCAATGATGGGGCCCTCCTTTTGCATTTTTTTTGACTGGCCTCCACCAGAATTGAAAATATCAGCAGAAAAGAGGGGGAAATTGCAGTGTTGTCTGCACGGGAGAAGTTCCCTTTTTTGCCCACAAGATGGAAGCAGAGCTCCATGGATGAGTTTAGCTGCACTCAGTTGGAACTTTGAAAACTTTCTAAGTGGTTTGGTGAGTCCAATAATGAAAGGAGTCACTCAAATGAACTATATAGACTCCTTCCTTCAATTTTCTGACGTTTTCAATAGCTTGCCTTAAGAAATCAGAAGGTAAAACAGTCTTTTCACAAAAATCCGCTTTTAGCTTTATCTCAGCCAAAAACAGTCATTTTCAACCTGAAACACAGGTAAGTGGTTTGGTGAGTCCAATAATGAAAGGAGTCACTCAAATGAACTATATAGACTCCTTCCTTCAATTTTCTGACGTTTTCAATAGCTTGCCTCAAAAAATCAGAAGGTAAAACTGTGTTTTCACAGAAATCCGCTTTTAGGCTGTTTCTCAGCGAGAAACAGTTATTTTGAACCTGAAACACAGGTCTGCCCCCCCCCCCCCCCCCCCCCCCGCCCATTACTGGGAGCGCATCACTGCGCCGTGCTGTGGACAAAATGAGGTACTGCATATTCGCCTAAAAGGCAGAATGACAGCATTAAAATGTCTCCAACTGCTCTGAAAAAAATCTGAAAATAAACACAATTCCTTCACAAAAATGGGCTTTGTCTTTTGAGCATTTTTTCCCTTCATTTGCTTCAGCCAGATTAGAAACATGAGAAGAAAAGAGGGGAAAATCTCACTCCAGACTCAGCCAAAAACAGCAGCCGAAATGCCGCATTAAAATTGCTCAAACTTGTCTAAAATCACAATCTAAAAATCTAAAAACGATCAAAATGGCTTAGCAATGATGCGGCCTGCCTTTTGCACATGTTTTTCCTGGCTTTACTTCAGCCAAATGAAAGAAAAGAGGAAAAAATTGCACTTCAGCCAGGGTTAAAAAGCAGCAGAAATACTGCATTAAAATGCTTCCAACTTGTCTAAAATTACATTTAAAAATCTAAAAATTATCAAAATGGCTTAGCAATGATGGGGCCCTCCTTTTGCATTGTTTTTGACTGGCCTCCACCAGAATTGAAAATATCAGCAGAAAAGAGGGGGAAATTGCAGTGTTGTCTGCACGGGAGAAGTTCCCTTTTTTGCCCACAAGATGGAAGCAGAGCTCCATGGATGAGTTTAGCTGCACTCAGTTGGAACTTTGAAAACTTTCTAAGTGGTTTGGTGAGTCCAATAATGAAAGGAGTCACTCAAATGAACTATATAGACTCCTTCCTTCAATTTTCTGACGTTTTCAATAGCTTGCCTTAAAACATCCGAAGGTAAAACAGTGTTTTCACAGAAATCCGCTTTTTAGCTTTATCTCAGCCAGAAACAATCATTTTGAACCTGAAACACAGGTAAGTGGTTTGGTGAGTCCAATAATGAAAGGAGTCACTCAAATCAACTATATAGACTCCTTCCTTCAATTTTCTGACGTTTTCAATAGCTTGCCTTAAGAAATCAGAAGGTAAAACAGTCTTTTCACAAAAATCCGCTTTTAGCTTTATCTCAGCCAAAAACAGTCATTTTCAACCTGAAACACAGGTAAGTGGTTTGGTGAGTCCAATAATGAAAGGAGTCACTCAAATTAACTATATAGACTCCTTCCTTTAATTTCTGACGTTTTCAATAGCTTGCCTTAAGAAATCAGAAGGTAAAACAGTGTTTTCACAAAAATCCGCTTTTTAGCTTTATCTCAGCCAGAAACGATCATTTTCAACCTGAAACACAGGTAAGTGGTTTGGTGAGTCCAATAATGAAAGGAGTCATTCAAATCAACTATATAGACTCCCTCCTTCAATTTTCTGACGTTTTCAATAGCTTGCCTCAAAAAATCAGAAGGTAAAACTGTGTTTTCACAGAAATCCGCTTTTAGGCTGTTTCTCAGCGAGAAACAGTTATTTTGAACCTGAAACACAGGTCTGCCCCCCCCGCCCATTACCGGGAGCGCATCACTGCGCCGTGCTGTGGACAAAATGAGGTACTGCATATTCGCCTAAAAGGCAGAATGACAGCATTAAAATGTCTCCAACTGCTCTGAAAAAAATCTGAAAATAAACACAATTCCTTCACAAAAATGGGCTTTGTCTTTTGAGCATTTTTTCCCTTCATTTGCTTCAGCCAGATTAGAAACATGAGAAGAAAAGAGGGGAAAATCTCACTCCAGACTCAGCCAAAAACAGCAGCCGAAATGCTGCATTAAAATTGCTCAAACTTGTCTAAAATCATAATCTAAAAATCTAAAAACGATCAAAATGGCTTAGCAATGATGCGGCCTGCCTTTTGCACATGTTTTTCCTGGCTTTACTTCAGCCAAATGAAAGAAAAGAGGAAAAAATTGCACTTCAGCCAGGGTTAAAAAGCAGCAGAAATACTGCATTAAAATGCCTCCAACTTGTCTAAAATTACATTTAAAAATCTAAAAATTATCAAAATGGCTTAGCAATGATGGGGCCCTCCTTTTGCATTTTTTTTGACTGGCCTCCACCAGAATTGAAAATATCAGCAGAAAAGAGGGGGAAATTGCAGTGTTGTCTGCACGGGAGAAGTTCCCTTTTTTGCCCACAAGATGGAAGCAGAGCTCCATGGATGAGTTTAGCTGCACTCAGTTGGAACTTTGAAAACTTTCTAAGTGGTTTGGTGAGTCCAATAATGAAAGGAGTCACTCAAATCAACTATATAGACTCCTTCCTTCAATTTTCTGACGTTTTCAATAGCTTGCCTTAAAACATCCGAAGGTAAAACAGTGTTTTCACAGAAATCCGCTTTTTAGCTTTATCTCAGCCAGAAACAATCATTTTGAACCTGAAACACAGGTAAGTGGTTTGGTGAGTCCAATAATGAAAGGAGTCACTCAAATCAACTATATAGACTCCTTCCTTCAATTTTCTGACGTTTTCAATAGCTTGCCTTAAAAAATCAGAAGGTAAAACAGTCTTTTCACAAAAATCCGCTTTTAGCTTTATCTCAGCCAAAAACAGTCATTTTCAACCTGAAACACAGGTAAGTGGTTTGGTGAGTCCAATAATGAAAGGAGTCACTCAAATGAACTATATAGACTCCTTCCTTTAATTTCTGACGTTTTCAATAGCTTGCCTTAAGAAATCAGAAGGTAAAAACAGTGTTTTCACAAAAATCCGCTTTTTAGCTTTATCTCAGCCAGAAACGATCATTTTCAACCTGAAACACAGGTAAGTGGTTTGGTGAGTCCAATAATGAAAGGAGTCACTCAAATCAACTATATAGACTCCCTCCTTCAATTTTCTGACGTTTTCAATAGCTTGCCTCAAAATATCAGAAGGTAAAACTGTGTTTTCACAGAAATCCGCTTTTAGGCTGTTTCTCAGCGAGAAACAGTTATTTTGAACCTGAAACACAGGTCTGCCCCCCCCCGCCCATTACCGGGAGCGCATCACTGCGCCGTGCTGTGGACAAAATGAGGTACTGCATATTCGCCTAAAAGGCAGAATGACAGCATTAAAATGTCTCCAACTGCTCTGAAAAAAATCTGAAAATAAACACAATTCCTTCACAAAAATGGGCTTTGTCTTTTGAGCATTTTTTCCGTTCATTTGCTTCAGCCAGATTAGAAACATGAGAAGAAAAGAGGGGAAAATCTCACTCCAGACTCAGCCAAAAACAGCAGCCGAAATGCCGCATTAAAATTGCTCAAACTTGTCTAAAATCACAATCTAAAAATCTAAAAACGATCAAAATGGCTTAGCAATGATGCGGCCTGCCTTTTGCACATGTTTTTCATGGCTTTACTTCAGCCAAATGAAAGAAAAGAGTAAAAAATTGCACTTCAGCCAGGGTTAAAAAGCAGCAGAAATACTGCATTAAAATGCTTCCAACTTGTCTAAAATTACATTTAAAAATCTAAAAATTATCAAAATGGCTTAGCAATGATGGGGCCCTCCTTTTGCATTGTTTTTGACTGGCCTCCACCAGAATTGAAAATATCAGCAGAAAAGAGGGGGAAATTGCAGTGTTGTCTGCACGGGAGAAGTTCCCTTTTTTGCCCACAAGATGGAAGCAGAGCTCCATGGATGAGTTTAGCTGCACTCAGTTGGAACTTTGAAAACTTTCTAAGTGGTTTGGTGAGTCCAATAATGAAAGGAGTCACTCAAATGAACTATATAGACTCCTTCCTTCAATTTTCTGACGTTTTCAATAGCTTGCCTTAAAACATCCGAAGGTAAAACAGTGTTTTCACAGAAATCCGCTTTTTAGCTTTATCTCAGCCAGAAACAATCATTTTGAACCTGAAACACAGGTAAGTGGTTTGGTGAGTCCAATAATGAAAGGAGTCACTCAAATTAACTATATAGACTCCTTCCTTTAATTTCTGACGTTTTCAATAGCTTGCCTTAAGAAATCAGAAGGTAAAACAGTGTTTTCACAAAAATCCGCTTTTTAGCTTTATCTCAGCCAGAAACGATCATTTTCAACCTGAAACACAGGTAAGTGGTTTGGTGAGTCCAATAATGAAAGGAGTCACTCAAATGAACTATATAGACTCCCTCCTTCAATTTTCTGACGTTTTCAATAGCTTGCCTCAAAAAATCAGAAGGTAAAACTGTGTTTTCACAGAAATCCGCTTTTAGGCTGTTTCTCAGCGAGAAACAGTTATTTTGAACCTGAAACACAGGTCTGCCCCCCCCGCCCATTACCGGGAGCGCATCACTGCGCCGTGCTGTGGACAAAATGAGGTACTGCATATTCGCCTAAAAGGCAGAATGACAGCATTAAAATGTCTCCAACTGCTCTGAAAAAAATCTGAAAATAAACACAATTCCTTCACAAAAATGGGCTTTGTCTTTTGAGCATTTTTTCCCTTCATTTGCTTCAGCCAGATTAGAAACATGAGAAGAAAAGAGGGGAAAATCTCACTCCAGACTCAGCCAAAAACAGCAGCCGAAATGCCGCATTAAAATTGCTCAAACTTGTCTAAAATCACAATCTAAAAATCTAAAAACGATCAAAATGGCTTAGCAATGATGCGGCCTGCCTTTTGCACATGTTTTTCCTGGCTTTACTTCAGCCAAATGAAAGAAAAGAGTAAAAAATTGCACTTCAGCCAGGGTTAAAAAGCAGCAGAAATACTGCATTAAAATGCTTCCAACTTGTCTAAAATTACATTTAAAAATCTAAAAATTATCAAAATGGCTTAGCAATGATGGGGCCCTCCTTTTGCATTGTTTTTGACTGGCCTCCACCAGAATTGAAAATATCAGCAGAAAAGAGGGGGAAATTGCAGTGTTGTCTGCACGGGAGAAGTTCCCTTTTTTGCCCACAAGATGGAAGCAGAGCTCCATGGATGAGTTTAGCTGCACTCAGTTGGAACTTTGAAAACTTTCTAAGTGGTTTGGTGAGTCCAATAATGAAAGGAGTCACTCAAATGAACTATATAGACTCCTTCCTTCAATTTTCTGACGTTTTCAATAGCTTGCCTTAAAACATCCGAAGGTAAAACAGTGTTTTCACAGAAATCCGCTTTTTAGCTTTATCTCAGCCAGAAACAATCATTTTGAACCTGAAACACAGGTAAGTGGTTTGGTGAGTCCAATAATGAAAGGAGTCACTCAAATCAACTATATAGACTCCTTCCTTCAATTTTCTGACGTTTTCAATAGCTTGCCTTAAGAAATCAGAAGGTAAAACAGTCTTTTCACAAAAATCCGCTTTTAGCTTTATCTCAGCCAAAAACAGTCATTTTCAACCTGAAACACAGGTAAGTGGTTTGGTGAGTCCAATAATGAAAGGAGTCACTCAAATTAACTATATAGACTCCTTCCTTTAATTTCTGACGTTTTCAATAGCTTGCCTTAAGAAATCAGAAGGTAAAACAGTGTTTTCACAAAAATCCGCTTTTTAGCTTTATCTCAGCCAGAAACGATCATTTTCAACCTGAAACACAGGTAAGTGGTTTGGTGAGTCCAATAATGAAAGGAGTCACTCAAATGAACTATATAGACTCCCTCCTTCAATTTTCTGACGTTTTCAATAGCTTGCCTCAAAAAATCAGAAGGTAAAACTGTGTTTTCACAGAAATCCGCTTTTAGGCTGTTTCTCAGCGAGAAACAGTTATTTTGAACCTGAAACACAGGTCTGCCCCCCCCGCCCATTACCGGGAGCGCATCACTGCGCCGTGCTGTGGACAAAATGAGGTACTGCATATTCGCCTAAAAGGCAGAATGACAGCATTAAAATGTCTCCAACTGCTCTGAAAAAAATCTGAAAATAAACACAATTCCTTCACAAAAATGGGCTTTGTCTTTTGAGCATTTTTTCCCTTCATTTGCTTCAGCCAGATTAGAAACATGAGAAGAAAAGAGGGGAAAATCTCACTCCAGACTCAGCCAAAAACAGCAGCCGAAATGCCGCATTAAAATTGCTCAAACTTGTCTAAAATCACAATCTAAAAATCTAAAAACGATCAAAATGGCTTAGCAATGATGCGGCCTGCCTTTTGCACATGTTTTTCCTGGCTTTACTTCAGCCAAATGAAAGAAAAGAGGAAAAAATTGCACTTCAGCCAGGGTTAAAAAGCAGCAGAAATACTGCATTAAAATGCCTCCAACTTGTCTAAAATTACATTTAAAAATCTAAAAATTATCAAAATGGCTTAGCAATGATGGGGCCCTCCTTTTGCATTTTTTTTGACTGGCCTCCACCAGAATTGAAAATATCAGCAGAAAAGAGGGGGAAATTGCAGTGTTGTCTGCACGGGAGAAGTTCCCTTTTTTGCCCACAAGATGGAAGCAGAGCTCCATGGATGAGTTTAGCTGCACTCAGTTGGAACTTTGAAAACTTTCTAAGTGGTTTGGTGAGTCCAATAATGAAAGGAGTCACTCAAATGAACTATATAGACTCCCTCCTTCAATTTTCTGACGTTTTCAATAGCTTGCCTCAAAAAATCAGAAGGTAAAACTGTGTTTTCACAGAAATCCGCTTTTAGGCTGTTTCTCAGCGAGAAACAGTTATTTTGAACCTGAAACACAGGTCTGCCCCCCCCCCGCCCATTACTGGGAACGCATCACTGCGCCGTGCTGTGGACAAAATGAGGTACTGCATATTCGCCTAAAAGGCAGAATGACAGCATTAAAATGTCTCCAACTGCTCTGAAAAAAATCTGAAAATAAACACAATTCCTTCACAAAAATGGGCTTTGTCTTTTGAGCATTTTTTCCCTTCATTTGCTTCAGCCAGATTAGAAACATGAGAAGAAAAGAGGGGAAAATCTCACTCCAGACTCAGCCAAAAACAGCAGCCGAAATGCCGCATTAAAATTGCTCAAACTTGTCTAAAATCACAATCTAAAAATCTAAAAACGATCAAAATGGCTTAGCAATGATGCGGCCTGCCTTTTGCACATGTTTTTCCTGGCTTTACTTCAGCCAAATGAAAGAAAAGAGGAAAAAATTGCACTTCAGCCAGGGTTAAAAAGCAGCAGAAATACTGCATTAAAATGCCTCCAACTTGTCTAAAATTACATTTAAAAATCTAAAAATTATCAAAATGGCTTAGCAATGATGGGGCCCTCCTTTTGCATTTTTTTTGACTGGCCTCCACCAGAATTGAAAATATCAGCAGAAAAGAGGGGGAAATTGCAGTGTTGTCTGCACGGGAGAAGTTCCCTTTTTTGCCCACAAGATGGAAGCAGAGCTCCATGGATGAGTTTAGCTGCACTCAGTTGGAACTTTGAAAACTTTCTAAGTGGTTTGGTGAGTCCAATAATGAAAGGAGTCACTCAAATGAACTATATAGACTCCTTCCTTCAATTTTCTGACGTTTTCAATAGCTTGCCTTAAAACATCCGAAGGTAAAACAGTGTTTTCACAGAAATCCGCTTTTTAGCTTTATCTCAGCCAGAAACAATCATTTTGAACCTGAAACACAGGTAAGTGGTTTGGTGAGTCCAATAATGAAAGGAGTCACTCAAATCAACTATATAGACTCCTTCCTTCAATTTTCTGACGTTTTCAATAGCTTGCCTTAAAAAATCAGAAGGTAAAACAGTCTTTTCACAAAAATCCGCTTTTAGCTTTATCTCAGCCAAAAACAGTTATTTTGAACCTGAAACACAGGTCTGCCCCCCCCCCCCCCCCCCCCCCCCCCGCCCATTACTGGGAGCGCATCACTGCGCCGTGCTGTGGACAAAATGAGGTACTGCATATTCGCCTAAAAGGCAGAATGACAGCATTAAAATGTCTCCAACTGCTCTGAAAAAAATCTGAAAATAAACACAATTCCTTCACAAAAATGGGCTTTGTCTTTTGAGCATTTTTTCCCTTCATTTGCTTCAGCCAGATAAGAAACATGAGAAGAAAAGAGGGGAAAATCTCACTCCAGACTCAGCCAAAAACAGCAGCCGAAATGCCGCATTAAAATTGCTCAAACTTGTCTAAAATCACAATCTAAAAATCTAAAAACGATCAAAATGGCTTAGCAATGATGCGGCCTGCCTTTTGCACATGTTTTTCCTGGCTTTACTTCAGCCAAATGAAAGAAAAGAGGAAAAAATTGCACTTCAGCCAGGGTTAAAAAGCAGCAGAAATACTGCATTAAAATGCCTCCAACTTGTCTAAAATTACATTTAAAAATCTAAAAATTATCAAAATGGCTTAGCAATGATGGGGCCCTCCTTTTGCATTGTTTTTGACTGGCCTCCACCAGAATTGAAAATATCAGCAGAAAAGAGGGGGAAATTGCAGTGTTGTCTGCACGGGAGAAGTTCCCTTTTTTGCCCACAAGATGGAAGCAGAGCTCCATGGATGAGTTTAGCTGCACTCAGTTGGAACTTTGAAAACTTTCTAAGTGGTTTGGTGAGTCCAATAATGAAAGGAGTCACTCAAATGAACTATATAGACTCCTTCCTTCAATTTTCTGACGTTTTCAATAGCTTGCCTTAAAACATCCGAAGGTAAAACAGTGTTTTCACAGAAATCCGCTTTTTAGCTTTATCTCAGCCAGAAACAATCATTTTGAACCTGAAACACAGGTAAGTGGTTTGGTGAGTCCAATAATGAAAGGAGTCACTCAAATCAACTATATAGACTCCTTCCTTCAATTTTCTGACGTTTTCAATAGCTTGCCTTAAAAAATCAGAAGGTAAAACAGTCTTTTCACAAAAATCCGCTTTTAGCTTTATCTCAGCCAAAAACAGTCATTTTCAACCTGAAACACAGGTAAGTGGTTTGGTGAGTCCAATAATGAAAGGAGTCACTCAAATGAACTATATAGACTCCTTCCTTTAATTTCTGACGTTTTCAATAGCTTGCCTTAAGAAATCAGAAGGTAAAACAGTGTTTTCACAAAAATCCGCTTTTTAGCTTTATCTCAGCCAGAAACGATCATTTTCAACCTGAAACACAGGTTTGGTGAGTCCAATAATGAAAGGAGTCACTCAAATCAACTATATAGACTCCCTCCTTCAATTTTCTGACGTTTTCAATAGCTTGCCTCAAAAAATCAGAAGGTAAAACTGTGTTTTCACAGAAATCCGCTCTTAGGCTGTTTCTCAGCGAGAAACAGTTATTTTGAACCTGAAACACAGGTCTGCCCCCCCCCGCCCATTACTGGGAGCGCATCACTGCGCCGTGCTGTGGACAAAATGAGGTACTGCATATTCGCCTAAAAGGCAGAATGACAGCATTAAAATGTCTCCAACTGCTCTGAAAAAAATCTGAAAATAAACACAATTCCTTCACAAAAATGGGCTTTGTCTTTTGAGCATTTTTTCCCTTCATTTGCTTCAGCCAGATTAGAAACATGAGAAGAAAAGAGGGGAAAATCTCACTCCAGACTCAGCCAAAAACAGCAGCCGAAATGCCGCATTAAAATTGCTCAAACTTGTCTAAAATCACAATCTAAAAATCTAAAAACGATCAAAATGGCTTAGCAATGATGCGGCCTGCCTTTTGCACATGTTTTTCCTGGCTTTACTTCAGCCAAATGAAAGAAAAGAGGAAAAAATTGCACTTCAGCCAGGGTTAAAAAGCAGCAGAAATACTGCATTAAAATGCCTCCAACTTGTCTAAAATTACATTTAAAAATCTAAAAATTATCAAAATGGCTTAGCAATGATGGGGCCCTCCTTTTGCATTTTTTTTGACTGGCCTCCACCAGAATTGAAAATATCAGCAGAAAAGAGGGGGAAATTGCAGTGTTGTCTGCACGGGAGAAGTTCCCTTTTTTGCCCACAAGATGGAAGCAGAGCTCCATGGATGAGTTTAGCTGCACTCAGTTGGAACTTTGAAAACTTTCTAAGTGGTTTGGTGAGTCCAATAATGAAAGGAGTCACTCAAATGAACTATATAGACTCCTTCCTTCAATTTTCTGACGTTTTCAATAGCTTGCCTTAAAACATCCGAAGGTAAAACAGTGTTTTCACAGAAATCCGCTTTTTAGCTTTATCTCAGCCAGAAACAATCATTTTGAACCTGAAACACAGGTAAGTGGTTTGGTGAGTCCAATAATGAAAGGAGTCGCTCAAATCAACTATATAGACTCCTTCCTTCAATTTTCTGACGTTTTCAATAGCTTGCCTTAAAAAATCAGAAGGTAAAACAGTCTTTTCACAAAAATCCGCTTTTAGCTTTATCTCAGCCAAAAACAGTCATTTTCAACCTGAAACACAGGTAAGTGGTTTGGTGAGTCCAATAATGAAAGGAGTCACTCAAATGAACTATATAGACCCCTTCCTTTAATTTCTGACGTTTTCAATAGCTTGCCTTAAAAAATCAGAAGGTAAAACAATGTTATTACAGAAATCCGCTTTTTGGCATTTTCTCAGCGAGAAACAGTCATTTTGTACCTGAAACACTGTAAGTGGTTTGGTGAGTCCAATAATGAAATGAGTCCCTCAAATCAACTACATAGACTCCTTTCTCCAATTTTCTGACGTTTTCAATAGCTTGCCTTAAAAAATCAGAAGGTAAAACAATGTTATTACAGAAATCCGCTTTTTGGCATTTTCTCAGCGAGAAACGGTCATTTTGTACCTGAAACACTGTAAGTGGTTTGGTGAGTCCAATAATGAAATGAGTCTCTCAAATCAACTACATAGACTCCTTTCTCCAATTTTCTGACGTTTTCAATAGCTTGCCTTAAAAAATCAGAAGGTAAATCAATGTTATGACAGAAATCCGCTTTTTGGCATTTTCTCAGCGAGAAACAGTCATTTTGTACCTGAAACACTGTAAGTGGTTTGGTGAGTCCAATAATGAAATGAGTCGCTCAAATCAACTACATAGACACCTTTCTCCAATGTTCTAACGTTTTCAATAGCTTGCCTTAAAAAATCAGAAGGTAAATCAATGTTATGACAGAAATCCGCTTTTTGGCAGTTTCTCAGCGAGAAACAGTCATTTTGTACCTGAAACACTGTAAGTGGTTTGGTGAGTCCAATAATGAAATGAGTCTCTCAAATCAACTACATAGACGCCTTTCTCCAATTTTCTGACGTTTTCAATAGCTTGCCTTAAAAAATCAGAAGGTAAATCAATGTTATGACAGAAATCCGCTTTTTGGCAGTTTCTCAGCGAGAAACAGTCATTTTGTACCTGAAACACTGTAAGTGGTTTGGTGAGTCCAATAATGAAATGAGTCGCTCAAATCAACTACATAGACTCCTTTCTCCAATTTTCTGACGTTTTCAATAGCTTGCCTTAAAAAATCAGAAGGTAAAACAATGTTATTACAGAAATCCGCTTTTTGGCAGTTTCTCAGCGAGAAACAGTCATTTTGAACCTGAAACACTGTAAGTGGTTTGGTGAGTCCAATAATGAAATTAGTCTCTCAAATCAACTACATAGACTCCTTTCTCCAATTTTCTAACGTTTTCAATAGCTTGCCTTAAAAAATCAGAAGGTAAATCAATGTTATGACAGAAATCCGCTTTTTGGCAGTTTCTCAGCGAGAAACAGTCATTTTGTACCTGAAACACTTTAAGTGGTTTGGTGAGTCCAATAATGAAATGAGTCGCTCAAATCAACTACATAGACTCCTTTCTCCAATTTTCTGACGTTTTCAATAGCTTGCCTTAAAAAATCAGAAGGTAAAACAATGTTATTACAGAAATCCGCTTTTTGGCAGTTTCTCAGCGAGAAACAGTCATTTTGAACCTGAAACACTGTAAGTGGTTTGGTGAGTACAATAATGAAATTAGTCTCTCAAATCAACTACATAGACTCCTTTCTCCAATTTTCTAACGTTTTCAATAGCTTGCCTTAAAAAATCAGAAGGTAAAT
The DNA here is from genome assembly GCF_033807715.1 of Cololabis saira. Taxonomy (NCBI): domain Eukaryota; kingdom Metazoa; phylum Chordata; class Actinopteri; order Beloniformes; family Belonidae; genus Cololabis; species Cololabis saira. The sequence goes on along the minus strand of NW_026906202.1, from coordinate 411,244 downwards.
CAATGTTATGACAGAAATCCGCTTTTTGGCATTTTCTCAGCGAGAAACAGTCATTTTGTACCTGAAACACTGTAAGTGGTTTGGTGAGTCCAATAATGAAATGAGTCTCTCAAATCAACTACATAGACACCTTTCTCCAATTTTCTAACGTTTTCAATAGCTTGCCTTAAAAAATCAGAAGGTAAATCAATGTTATGACAGAAATCCGCTTTTTGGCATTTTCTCAGCGAGAAACAGTCATTTTGTACCTGAAACACTGTAAGTGGTTTGGTGAGTCCAATAATGAAATGAGTCTCTCAAATCAACTACATAGACACCTTTCTCCAACTTTCTAACGTTTTCAATAGCTTGCCTTAAAAAATCAGAAGGTAAATCAATATTATGACAGAAATCCGCTTTTTGGCATTTTCTCAGCGAGAAACAGTCATTTTGTACCTGAAACAATGTAAGTGGTTTGGTGAGTCCAATAATGAAATGAGTCCCTCAAATCAACTACATAGACTCCTTTCTCCAATTTTCTGACGTTTTCAATAGCTTGCCTTAAAAAATCAGAAGGTAAAACAATGCTATTACAGAAATCCGCTTTTTGGCATTTTCTCAGCGAGAAACAGTCATTTTGTACCTGAAACACTGTAAGTGGTTTGGTGAGTCCAATAATGAAATGAGTCTCTCAAATCAACTACATAGACTCCTTTCTCCAATTTTCTGACGTTTTCAATAGCTTGCCTTGAAAAATCAGAAGGTAAATCAATGTTATGACAGAAATCCGCTTTTTGGCATTTTCTCAGCGAGAAACAGTCATTTTGTACCTGAAACACTGTAAGTGGTTTGGTGAGTCCAATAATGAAATGAGTCTCTCAAATCAACTACATAGACTCCTTTCTCCAATTTTCTGACGTTTTCAATAGCTTGCCTTGAAAAATCAGAAGGTAAATCAATGATATGACAGAAATCCGCTTTTTGGCATTTTCTCAGCGAGAAACAGTCATTTTGTACCTGAAACACTGTAAGTGGTTTGGAGAGTCCAATAATGAAATGAGTCTCTCAAATCAACTACATAGACTCCTTTCTCCAATTTTCTGACGTTTTCAATAGCTTGCCTTAAAAAATCAGAAGGTAAATCAATGTTATGACAGAAATCCGCTTTTTTGCATTTTCTCAGCGAGAAAGAGTCATTTTCTACCTGAAACACTGTAAGTGGTTTGGTGAGTCCAATAATGAAATGAATCTCTCAAATCAAACTACATAGACTCTTTTCTCCAATTTTCTGACGTTTTCAATAGCTTGCCTTAAAAAATCAGAAGGTAAATCAATGTTATGACAGAAATCCGCTTTTTGGCAGTTTCTCAGCGAGAAACAGTCATTTTGTACCTGAAACACTGTAAGTGGTTTGGTGAGTCCAATAATGAAATGAGTCTCTCAAATCAACTACATAGACTCCTTTCTCCAATTTTCTGACGTTTTCAATAGCTTGCCTTGAAAAATCAGAAGGTAAATCAATGTTATGACAGAAATCCGCTTTTTGGCATTTTCTCAGCGAGAAACAGTCATTTTGTACCTGAAACACTGTAAGTGGTTTGGTGAGTCCAATAATGAAATGAGTCTCTCAAATCAACTACATAGACTCCTTTCTCCAATTTTCTGACGTTTTAAATAGCTTGCCTTGAAAAATCAGAAGGTAAATCAATGTTATGACAGAAATTCGCTTTTTGGCATTTTCTCAGCGAGAAACAGTCATTTTCAACCTGAAACACAGGTAAGTGGTTTGGTGAGTCCAATAATGAAATGAGTCTCTCAAATCAACTACATAGACTCCTTTCTCCAATTTTCTGACGTTTTCAATAGCTTGCCTTGAAAAATCAGAAGGTAAATCAATGATATGACAGAAATCCGCTTTTTGGCATTTTCTCAGCGAGAAACAGTCATTTTGTACCTGAAACACTGTAAGTGGTTTGGAGAGTCCAATAATGAAATGAGTCTCTCAAATCAACTACATAGACTCCTTTCTCCAATTTTCTGACGTTTTCAATAGCTTGCCTTAAAAAATCAGAAGGTAAATCAATGTTATGACAGAAATCCGCTTTTTTGCATTTTCTCAGCGAGAAAGAGTCATTTTCTACCTGAAACACTGTAAGTGGTTTGGTGAGTCCAATAATGAAATGAATCTCTCAAATCAAACTACATAGACTCTTTTCTCCAATTTTCTGACGTTTTCAATAGCTTGCCTTAAAAAATCAGAAGGTAAATCAATGTTATGACAGAAATCCGCTTTTTGGCAGTTTCTCAGCGAGAAACAGTCATTTTGTACCTGAAACACTGTAAGTGGTTTGGTGAGTCCAATAATGAAATGAGTCTCTCAAATCAACTACATAGACTCCTTTCTCCAATTTTCTGACGTTTTCAATAGCTTGCCTTGAAAAATCAGAAGGTAAATCAATGTTATGACAGAAATCCGCTTTTTGGCATTTTCTCAGCGAGAAACAGTCATTTTGTACCTGAAACACTGTAAGTGGTTTGGTGAGTCCAATAATGAAATGAGTCTCTCAAATCAACTACATAGACTCCTTTCTCCAATTTTCTGACGTTTTAAATAGCTTGCCTTGAAAAATCAGAAGGTAAATCAATGTTATGACAGAAATTCGCTTTTTGGCATTTTCTCAGCGAGAAACAGTCATTTTCAACCTGAAACACAGGTAAGTGGTTTGGTGAGTCCAATAATGAAATGAGTCACTCAAATCAACTATATAGACTCCCTCCTTCAATTTTCTGACGTTTTCAATAGCTTGTCTTAAAAAATCAGAAGGTAAAACAGTGTTTTCACAAAAATCCGCTTTTAGCTGTATCTCAGCCAGAAACCGTCATTTTCAACCTGAAACACAGGTAAGTTGTTTGGTGAGTCCAATAATGAAATGAGTCACTCAAATCAACTATATAGACTCCCTCCTTCAATTTTCTGACGTTTTCAATAGCTTGCCTTAAAAAATCAGAAGGTAAAACAGTGTTTTCACAAAAATCCGCTTTTAGCTGTATCTCAGCCAGAAACCGTCATTTTCAACCTGAAACACAGGTAAGTTGTTTGGTGAGTCCAATAATGAAATGAGTCACTCAAATCAACTATATAGACTCCCTCCTTCAATTTTCTGACGTTTTCAATAGCTTGCCTTAAAAAATCAGAAGGTAAAACAGTGTTTTCACAAAAATCCGCTTTTAGCTGTATCTCAGCCAGAAACAGTCATTTTCAACCTGAAACACTGTAAGTGGTTTGGTGAGTCCAATAATGAAATGAGTCTCTCAAATCAAACTACATAGACTCCTTTCTCCAATTTTCTGACGTTTTCAATAGCTTGCCTTAAAAAATCAGAAGGTAAATCAATGTTATGACAGAAATCCGCTTTTTGGCATTTTCTCAGCGAGAAACAGTCATTTTGTACCTGAAACACTGTAAGTGGTTTGGTGAGTCCAATAATGAAATGAGTCTCTCAAATCAACTACATAGACTCCTTTCTCCAATTTTCTGACGTTTTCAATAGCTTGCCTTGAAAAATCAGAAGGTAAATCAATGTTATGACAGAAATCCGCTTTTTGGCATTTTCTCAGCGAGAAACAGTCATTTTGTACCTGAAACACTGTAAGTGGTTTGGTGAGTCCAATAATGAAATGAGGCTCTCAAATCAACTACATAGACTCCTTTCTCCAATTTTCTAACGTTTTCAATAGCTTGCCTTAAAAAATCAGAAGGTAAATCAACGTTATGACAGAAATCAACTTTTTGGCAGTTTCTCAGCGAGAAACAGTCATTTTGTACCTGAAACACTGTAAGTGGTTTGGTGAGTCCAATAATGAAATGAGTCCCTCAAATCAACTACATAGACTCCTTTCTCCAATTTTCTGACGTTTTCAATAGCTTGCCTTGAAAAATCAGAAGGTAAATCAATGTTATGACAGAAATCCGCTTTTTGGCATTTTCTCAGCGAGAAACAGTCATTTTGTACCTGAAACTCTGTAAGTGGTTTGGTGAGTCCAATAATGAAATGAGGCTCTCAAATCAACTACATAGACTCCTTTCTCCAATTTTCTGACGTTTTCAATAGCTTGCCTTAAAAAATCAGAAGGTAAATCAACGTTATGACAGAAATCAACTTTTTGGCAGTTTCTCAGCGAGAAACAGTCATTTTGTACCTGAAACACTGTAAGTGGTTTGGTGAGTCAAATAATGAAATGAGTCTCTGAAATCAACTACATAGACTCCTTTCTCCAATTTTCTGACGTTTTAAATAGCTTGCCTTGAAAAATCAGAAGGTAAAACAGTGTTTTCACAAAAATCCGCTTTTAGCTGTATCTCAGCCAGAAACAGTCATTTTCAACCTGAAGCACAGGTAAGTGGTTTGCTGAGTCCAATAATGAAATGAGTCACTCAAATCAACTATATAGACTCCCTCCTTCAATTTTCTGACGTTTTCAATAGCTTGCCTTAAAAAATCAGAAGGTAAAACAGTGTTTTCACAAAAATCCGCTTTTATCTCAGCCAGAAACAGTAATTTTCAACCTGAAACACAGGTAAGTGGTTTGGTGAGTCCAATAATGAAATTAGTCACTCAAATCAACTATATAGACTCTTTCCTTCAATTTTCTGACGTTTTCCATAGCTTGCCTTAAAAAATCAGAAGGTAAAACAGTGTTATCACAGAAATCCGCTTTTTGGCTGTTTCTCAGCGAGAGACAGTTATTTTGAACCTGAAACACAGGTCTCCCCCCCCCCCCACCCATTACCGGGACCGCATCACTGCGCCGTGCTGTGGACAAAATGAGGTACTGCACATTCGCCTAAAAGGCAGAATGACAGCATTAAAATGTCTCCAACTGCTCTCAAATAAAGTGTAAAAATCTGAAAATAAACACAATTCCTTCTCAAAAATGGACTTTGTCTTTTGAGCATCTTTTGCCTTCATTTGCTTCAGCCAAATTAGAAACATGAGAAGAAAAGAGGGGAAAATCTCACTCCAGACTCAGCCAAAAACAGCAGCCGAAGTGCCGCATTAAAATTGCTCAAACTTGTCTAAAATCACAATCTAAAAATCTAAAAATGATCAAAATGGCTTAGCAATGATGCAGCCTGCCTTTTGCACGTGTTTTTCCTGGCTTTACTTCAGCAAAATGAAAGAAAAGAGGAGAAAATTGCACTTCAGCCAGGGTTAAAAAGCAGCAGAAATACTGCATTAAAAGGCCCCCAACTTGTCTAAAATGACATTTAAAAATCTAAAAATGATCAAAATGACTTAGAAATTATGGGGCCCTCCATTTGCATATTTTTTGACTGGCTTTATTCCACCAGAATTGAAAATATCAGCAGAAAAGAGGGGGGAAATTGCAGTGTTGTCTGCCCTGGAGAAGTTTATTTTTTTGCCCACAAGATGGAGGCAGAGCTCCACGGATGAATTTAGCTGCACTCAGTTGGAACTTTGAAAACTTTCTAAGTGTTTTGGTGAATCCATTAATGAAAGGAGTCACTCTTTCAATAGCTTGTCTTAAAAAATCAGAAGGTAAAACAGTGTTTTCACAAAAATCCGCTTTTAGCTGTAGCTCAGCCAGAAACAGTCATTTTCAACCTGAAACACAGGTAAGTTGTTTGGTGAGTCCAATAATGAAATGATTCACTCAAATCAACTATATAGACTCCCTCCTTCAATTTTCTGACGTTTTCAATAGCTTGTCTTAAAAAATCAGAAGGTAAAACAGTGTTTTCACAAAAATCCGCTTTTAGCTGTATCTCAGCCAGAAACAGTCATTTTCAACCTGAAACACAGGTAAGTTGTTTGGTGAGTCCAATAATGAAATGAGTCACTCAAATCAACTATATAGACTCCGTCCTTCAATTTTCTGACGTTTTCAATAGCTTGCCTTAAAAAATCAGAAGGTAAAACAGTGTTTTCACAAAAATCCGCTTTTATCTCAGCCAGAAACAGTCATTTTCAACCTGAAACACAGGTAATTCAATTCAATTCAATTCAATTTTATTTATATAGCGTCTAATACAACAGAGTTGTCTCTAGACGCTTTACAGAGACCCACACCCAGAACATGACCCCCGAGCAGTTATTACATAAACAATGGCAGGTAAAAACTCCCCTAGTGGGAGAAAAACCTTAAGCCAAACAGTGGCAAGGAAAAACTCCCCTTTAGGAGGGAAGAAACCTTGAGCAGGACCAGGCTCATAAGGGGGGACCCTCCTGCCGAGGGCCAGACTGGTGGGTCAGGGACGGCAACAGCACAGCAGGCAGGTGGAAGCAGCCACGGGATGACCAGGGGTGGGGACCGCAGGCAGGTGGAAGCAGCAACGGGATGACCGGGGGTGGGGACCGCAGGCCAGCACGCAGCTCCCGAAGCTCCGGCCCAATCAGCAAGTCCCAGGTTGGGGTGCAGGGTCGGGGAAAGACTTGTGCTCCGTAATGCAAGCTACAAGCCACCCACGACCACCTGCAGGTTCCGGTGTCCGGCAAAGGATGCTGCAACATGGACAAAAAAGAGAAAAGGTAAGTGGTTTGGTGAGTCCAATAATGAAATTAGTCACTCAAATCAACTATATAGACTCTCTCCTTCAATTTTCTGACGTTTTCCATAGCTTGCCTTAAAAAATCAGAAGGTAAAACAGTGTTTTCACAAAAATCCGCTTTTATCTCAGCCAGAAACAGTCATTTTCAACCTGTAACACAGGTAAGTGGTTTGGTGAGTCCAATAATGAAATGAGTCTCTCAAATCAACTACATAGACTCCTTTCTCCAATTTTCTAACGTTTTCAATAGCTTGCCTTAAAAAATAAGAAGGTAAATCAATGTTATGACAGAAATCCGCTTTTTGGCATTTTCTCAGCGAGAAACAGTCATTTTGTACCTGAAACACTGTAAGTGGTTTGGTGAGTCCAATAATGAAATGAGTCTCTCAAATCAACTACATAGACTCCTTTCTCCAATTTTCTGACGTTTTCAATAGCTTGCCTTAAAAAATCAGAAGGTAAATCAATGTTATGACAGAAATCCGCTTTTTGGCATTTTCTCAGCGAGAAACAGTCATTTTGTACCTGAAACACTGTAAGTGGTTTGGTGAGTCCAATAATGAAATGAGTCTCTCAAATCAACTACATAGACTCCTTTCTCCAATTTTCTGACGTTTTCAATAGGTTGCCTTAAAAATTCAGAAGGTAAAATAATGTTATTACAGAAATCCGCTTTTTGGCATTTTCTCAGCGAGAAACAGTCATTTTGTACCTGAAACACTGTAAGTGGTTTGGTGAGTCCAATAATGAAATGAGGCTCTCAAATCAACTACATAGACTCCTTTCTCCAATTTTCTAACGTTTTCAATAGCTTGCCTTAAAAAATCAGAAGGTAAATCAACGTTATGACAGAAATCAACTTTTTGGCAGTTTCTCAGCGAGAAACAGTCATTTTGTACCTGAAACACTGTAAGTGGTTTGGTGAGTCAAATAATGAAATGAGTCTCTAAAATCAACTACATAGACTCCTTTCTCCAATTTTCTGACGTTTTAAATAGCTTGCCTTGAAAAATCAGAAGGTAAATCAATGTTATGACAGAAATCCGCTTTTTGGCATTTTCTCAGCGAGAAACAGTCATTTTCAACCTGAAGCACAGGTAAGTGGTTTGCTGAGTCAAATAATGAAAGGAGTCACTCAAATAGACTATATAGACTCCTTCCTTCAATTTTCTGACGTTTTCAATAGCTTGTCTTAAAAAATCAGAAGGTAAAACAATGTTTTCACAAAAATCCGCTTTTATCTTAGCCAGAAACAGTCATTTTCAACCTGAAACACAGGTAAGTGGTTTGCTGAGTCCAATAATGAAATGAGTCACTCAAATACACTATATAGACTCCCTCCTTCAATTTTCTGACGTTTTCAATAGCTTGCCTTAAAAAATCAGAAGGTAAAACAGTGTTTTCACAAAAATCCGCTTTTATCTCAGCCAGAAACAGTAATTTTCAACCTGAAACACAGATAAGTGGTTTGGTGAGTCCAATAATGAAATTAGTCACTCAAATCAACTATATAGACTCTTTCCTTCAATTTTCTGACGTTTTCCATAGCTTGCCTTAAAAAATCAGAAGGTAAAACAGTGTTATCACAGAAATCCGCTTTTTGGCTGTTTCTCAGCGAGAGACAGTTATTTTGAACCTGAAACACAGGTCTCCCCCTCCCCCACCCATTACGGGGACCGCATCACTGCGCCGTGCTGTGGACAAAATGAGGTACTGCACATTCGCCTAAAAGGCAGAATGACAGCATTAAAATGTCTCCAACTGCTCTGAAATAAAGTCTAAAAATCTGAAAATGAACACAATTCCTTCACAAAAATGGGCTTTGTCTTTTGAGCATTTTTTTTCTTCATTTGCTTCAGCCAAATTAGAAACATGACAAGAAAAGAAGGGAAAATCTCACTCCAGACTCAGCCAAAAACAGCAGCCGAAATGCCGCATTAAAATTACTCAAACTTGTCTAAAATCACAATCTAAAAATCTAAAAATGATCAAACTGGCTTAGCAATGATGCGGCCTGCCTTTTGCACGTGTTTTTCCTGGCTTTATTTCTGCAAAATTAAAGAAAAGAGGAGAAAATTGCACTTCAGCCAGGGTTAAAAAGCAGCAGAAATACTGCATTAAAATGCCTCCAACTTGTCTAAAATGACATTTAAAAATCTAAAAATGATCAAAATGACTTAGAAATGATGGGGCCCTCCTTTTGCATATTTTTTGACTGGCTTTACTCCACCAGAATTGAAAATATCAGCAGAAAAGAGGGAGGAAATTGCAGTGTTGTCTGCCCTGGAGAAGTTTCTTTTTTTGCCCACAAGATGGAGGCAGAGATCCACGGATGAATTTAGCTGCACTCAGTTGGAACTTTGAAAACTTTCTAAGTGGTTTGGTGAGTCCAATAATGAAAGGAGTCACTCTTTCAATAGCTTGCCTAAAAAAATCAGAAGGTAAAACAGTGTTTTCACAAAAATGGGCTTTGTCTTTTGAGCATTTTTTGCCTTCATTTGCTTCAGCCAAATTAGAAACATGAGAAGAAAAGAGGGGAAAATCTCACTCCAGACTCAGCCAAAAACAGCAGCCGAAATGCCGCATTAAAATTGCTCAAACTTGTCTAAAATCACAATCTAAAAATCTAAAAATGATCAAAATGGCTTAGCAATGATGCAGCCTGCCTTTTGCACGTGTTTTTCCTGGCTTTACTTCAGCAAAATGAAAGAAAAGAGGAGAAAATTGCACTTCAGCCAGGGTTAAAAAGCAGCAGAAATACTGCATTAAAATGCCTCCAACTTGTCTAAAATGACATTTAAAAATCTAAAAATGATCAAAATGACTTAGAAATGATGGGGCCCTCCTTTTGCATATTTTTTGACTGGCTTTACTCCACCAGAATTGAAAATATCAGCAGAAAAGAGGGGGGAAATTGCAGTGTTGTCTGCCCTGGAGAAGTTTATTTTTTTGCCCACAAGATGGAGGCAGAGCTCCACAGATGAATTTAGCTGCACTCAGTTGGAACTTTGAAAACTTTCTTTTCAAAAATCCGCTTTTATCTCAGCCAGAAACAGTCATTTTCAACCTGAAGCACAGGTAAGTGGTTTGGTGAGTCCAATAATGAAATTAGTCACTCAAATCAACTATATAGACTCTCTCCTTCAATTTTCTGACGTTTTCCATAGCTTGCCTTAAAAAATCAGAAGGTAAAACAGTGTTATCACAGAAATCCGCTTTTTGGCTGTTTCTCAGCAAGAAACAGTTATTTTGAACCTGAAACACAGGTCTCCCCCCCCCCCCCCACCCATTACCGGGAGTGCATCACTGCGCCGTGCTGTGGACAAAATGAGGTACTGCACATTCGCCTAAAAGGCAGAATGACAGCATTAAAATGTCTCCAACTGCTCTCAAATAAAGTGTAAAAATCTGAAAATAAACACAATTCCTTCACAAAAATGGACTTTGTCTTTTGAGCATCTTTTGCCTTCATTTGCTTCAGCCAAATTAGAAACATGAGAAGAAAAGAGGGGAAAATCTCCCTCCAGACTCAGCCAAAAACAGCAGCCGAAGTGCCGCATTAAAATTGCTCAAACTTGTCTAAAATCACAATCTAAAAATCTAAAAATGATCAAAATGGCTTAGCAATGATGCAGCCTGCCTTTTGCACGTGTTTTTCCTGGCTTTACTTCAGCAAAATGAAAGAAAAGAGGAGAAAATTGCACTTCAGCCAGGGTTAAAAAGCAGCAGAAATACTGCATTAAAAGGCCCCCAACTTGTCTAAAATGACATTTAAAAATCTAAAAATGATCAAAATTACTTAGAAATGATAGGGCCCTCCTTTTGCATATTTTTTGACTGGCTTTATTCCACCAGAATTGAAAATATCAGCAGAAAAGAGGGGGGAAATTGCAGTGTTGTCTGCCCTGGAGAAGTTTATTTTTTTGCCCACAAGATGGAGGCAGAGCTCCACGGATGAATTTAGCTGCACTCAGTTGGAACTTTGAAAACTTTCTAAGTGTTTTGGTGAATCCATTAATGAAAGGTGTCACTCTTTCAATAGCTTGTCTTAAAAAATCAGAAGGTAAAACAGTGTTTTCACAAAAATCCGCTTTTAGCTGTAGCTCAGCCAGAAACAGTCATTTTCAACCTGAAACACAGGTAAGTTGTTTGGTGAGTCCAATAATGAAATGATTCACTCAAATCAACTTTATAGACTCCCTCCTTCAATTTTCTGACGTTTTCAATAGCTTGTCTTAAAAAATCAGAAGGTAAAACAGTGTTTTTACAAAAATCCGCTTTTAGCTGTATCTCAGCCAGAAACAGTCATTTTCAACCTGAAACACAGGTAAGTTGTTTGGTGAGTCCAATAATGAAATGAGTCACTCAAATCAACTATATAGACTCCGTCATTCAATTTTCTGACGTTTTCAATAGCTTGCCTTAAAAAATCAGAAGGTAAAACAGTGTTTTCACAAAAATCCGCTTTTATCTCAGCCAGAAACAGTCATTTTCAACCTGAAACACAGGTAATTCAATTCAATTCAATTCAATTTTATTTATATAGCGTCTTATTAGACCACTTACCTGTGTTTTCCACTTATCTGAAACACAGGTAAGTGGTTTGGTGAGTCCAATACAACAGAGTTGTCTCTAGACGCTTTACAGAGACCCACACCCAGAACATGACCCCCGAGCAGTTATTACATAAACAATGGCAGGTAAAAACTCCCCTAGTGGGAGAAAAACCTTAAGCCAAACAGTGGCAAGGAAAAACTCCCCTTTAGGAGGGAAGAAACCTTGAGCAGGACCAGGCTCATAAGGGGGGACCCTCCTGCCGAGGGCCAGACTGGTGGGTCAGGGACGGCAACAGCACAGCAGGCAGGTGGAAGCAGCCACGGGATGACCAGGGGTGGGGACCGCAGGCAGGTGGAAGCAGCAACGGGATGACCGGGGGTGGGGACCGCAGGCCAGCACGCAGCTCCCGAAGCTCCGGCCCAATCAGCAAGTCCCAGGTTGGGGTGCAGGGTCGGGGAAAGACTTGTGCTCCGTAATGCAAGCTACAAGCCACCCACGACCACCTGCAGGTTCCGGTGTCCGGCAAAGGATGCTGCAACATGGACAAAAGAGAGAAAAGGTAAGTGGTTTGGTGAGTCCAATAATGAAATTAGTCACTCAAATCAACTATATAGACTCTCTCCTTCAATTTTCTGACGTTTTCCATAGCTTGCCTTAAAAAATCAGAAGGTAAAACAGTGTTTTCACAAAAATCCGCTTTTATCTCAGCCAGAAACAGTCATTTTCAACCTGAAACACAGGTAAGTGGTTTGGTGAGTCCAATAATGAAATGAGTCTCTCAAATCAACTACATAGACTCCTTTCTCCAATTTTCTAATGTTTTCAATAGCTTGCCTTAGAAAATCAGAAGGTAAATCAATGTTATGACAGAAATCCGCTTTTTGGCATTTTCTCAGCGAGAAACAGTCATTTTGTACCTGAAACACTGTAAGTGGTTTGGTGAGTCCAATAATGAAATGAATCTCTCAAATCAACTACATAGACTCCTTTCTCCAATTTTCTGACGTTTTCAATAGCTTGCCTTAAAAAATCAGAAGGTAAATCAATGTTATGACAGAAATCCGCTTTTTGGCATTTTCTCAGCGAGAAACAGTCATTTTGTACCTGAAACACTGTAAGTGGTTTGGTGAGTCCAATAATGAAATGAGTCTCTCAAATCAACTACATAGACTCCTTTCTCCAATTTTCTGACGTTTTCAATAGCTTGCCTTGAAAAACTAGAAGGTAAATCAATGTTATGACAGAAATCCGCTTTTTGGCATTTTCTCAGCGAGAAACAGTCATTTTGTACCTGAAACACTGTAAGTGGTTTGGTGAGTCCAATAATGAAATGAGTCTCTCAAATCAACTACATAGACTCCTTTCTCCAATTTTCTGACGTTTTAAATAGCTTGCCTTGAAAAATCAGAAGGTAAATCAATGTTATGACAGAAATCCGCTTTTTGGCATTTTCTCATCGAGAAACAGTCATTTTGTACCTGAAAGACTGTAAGTGATTTGGTGAGTCAAATAATGAAATGAGTCTCTCAAATCAACTACATAGACTCCTTTCTCCAATTTTCTGACGTTTTAAATAGCTTGCCTTGAAAAATCAGAAGGTAAATCAATGTTATGACAGAAATCCGCTTTTTGGCATTTTCTCAGCGAGAAACAGTCATTTTGTACCTGAAACACTGTAAGTGGTTTGGTGAGTCCAATAATGAAATGAGTCTCTCAAATCAACTACATAGACTCCTTTCTCCAATTTTCTGACGTTTTCAATAGCTTGCCTTAAAAAATCAGAAGGTAAAACAATGTTATTACAGAAATCCGCTTTTTGGCATTTTCTCAGCGAGAAACGGTCATTTTGTACCTGAAACACTGTAAGTGGTTTGGTGAGTCCAATAATGAAATGAGTCTCTCAAATCAAACTACATAGACTCCTTTCTCCAATTTTCTGACGTTTTCAATAGCTTGCCTTAAAAATTCAGAAGGTAAAACAATGTTATTACAGAAATCCGCTTTTTGGCAGTTTCTCAGCGAGAAACAGTCATTTTGTACCTGAAACACTGTAAGTGGTTTGGTGAGTCCAATAATGAAATGAGTCTCTCAAATCAACTACATAGACTCCTTTCTCCAATTTTCTAACGTTTTCAATAGCTTGCCTTAAAAAATCAGAAGGTAAATCAATGTTATGACAGAAATCCGCTTTTTGGCAGTTTCTCAGCGAGAAACAGTCATTTTGTACCTGAAACACTGTAAGTGGTTTGGTGAGTCCAATAATGAAATGAGTCTCTCAAATCAACTACATAGACTCCTTTCTCCAATTTTCTGACGTTTTCAATAGCTTGCCTTAAAAAATTAGAAGGTAAATCAATGTTATGACAGAAATCCGCTTTTTGGCAGTTTCTCAGCGAGAAACAGTCATTTTGTAGCTGAAACACTGTAAGTGGTTTGGTGAGTCAAATAATGAAATGAGTCCCTCAAATCAACTACATAGACTCCTTTCTCCAATTTTCTGACGTTTTAAATAGCTTGCCTTGAAAAATCAGAAGGTAAATCAATGTTATGACAGAAATCCGCTTTTTGGCATTTTCTCAGCGAGAAACAGTCATTTTGTACCTGAAACACTGTAAGTGGTTTGGTGAGTCCAATAATGAAATGAGTCTCTCAAATCAACTACATAGACTCCTTTCTCCAATTTTCTGACGTTTTCAATAGCTTGCCTTAAAAATTCAGAAGGTAAAACAATGTTATTACAGAAATCCGCTTTTTGGCAGTTTCTCAGCGAGAAACAGTCATTTTGTACCTGAAACACTGTAAGTGGTTTGGTGAGTCCAATAATGAAATGAGTCTCTCAAATCAACTACATAGACTCCTTTCTCCAATTTTCTAACGTTTTCAATAGCTTGCCTTAAAAAATCAGAAGGTAAATCAATGTTATGACAGAAATCCGCTTTTTGGCAGTTTCTCAGCGAGAAAACAGTAATTTTGTACCTGAAACACTGTAAGTGGTTTGGTGAGTCCAATAATGAAATGAGTCTCTCAAATCAACTACATAGACTCCTTTCTCCAATTTTCTAACGTTTTCAATAGCTTGCCTTAAAAAATCAGAAGGTAAATCAATGTTATGACAGAAATCCGCTTTTTGGCAGTTTCTCAGCGAGAAACAGTCATTTTGTACCTGAAACACTGTAAGTGGTTTGGTGAGTCCAATAATGAAATGAGTCTCTCAAATCAACTACATAGACTCCTTTCTCCAATTTTCTGACGTTTTCAATAGCTTGCCTTAAAAAATTAGAAGGTAAATCAATGTTATGACAGAAATCCGCTTTTTGGCAGTTTCTCAGCGAGAAACAGTCATTTTGTAGCTGAAACACTGTAAGTGGTTTGGTGAGTCAAATAATGAAATGAGTCCCTCAAATCAACTACATAGACTCCTTTCTCCAATTTTCTGACGTTTTAAATAGCTTGCCTTGAAAAATCAGAAGGTAAATCAATGTTATGACAGAAATCCGCTTTTTGGCATTTTCTCAGCGAGAAACAGTCATTTTGTACCTGAAACACTGTAAGTGGTTTGGTGAGTCCAATAATGAAATGAGTCTCTCAAATCAACTACATAGACTCCTTTCTCCAATTTTCTGACGTTTTCAATAGCTTGCCTTAAAAATTCAGAAGGTAAAACAATGTTATTACAGAAATCCGCTTTTTGGCAGTTTCTCAGCGAGAAACAGTCATTTTGTACCTGAAACACTGTAAGTGGTTTGGTGAGTCCAATAATGAAATGAGTCTCTCAAATCAACTACATAGACTCCTTTCTCCAATTTTCTAACGTTTTCAATAGCTTGCCTTAAAAAATCAGAAGGTAAATCAATGTTATGACAGAAATCCGCTTTTTGGCAGTTTCTCAGCGAGAAAACAGTAATTTTGTACCTGAAACACTGTAAGTGGTTTGGTGAGTCCAATAATGAAATGAGTCTCTCAAATCAACTACATAGACTCCTTTCTCCAATTTTCTAACGTTTTCAATAGCTTGCCTTAAAAAATCAGAAGGTAAATCAATGTTATGACAGAAATCCGCTTTTTGGCAGTTTCTCAGCGAGAAAACAGTAATTTTGTACCTGAAACACTGTAAGTGGTTTGGTGAGTCCAATAATGAAATGAGTCTCTCAAATCAACTACATAGACTCCTTTCTCCAATTTTCTGACGTTTTCAATAGCTTGCCTTAAAAAATTAGAAGGTAAATCAATGTTATGACAGAAATCCGCTTTTTGGCAGTTTCTCAGCGAGAAACAGTCATTTTGTACCTGAAACACTGTAAGTGGTTTGGTGAGTCCAATAATGAAATGAGTCGCTCAAATCAACGACATAGACACCTTTCTCCAATTTTCTAACGTTTTCAATAGCTTGCCTTAAAAAATCAGAAGGTAAATCAATGTTATGACAGAAATCCGCTTTTTGGCATTTTCTTAGCGAGAAACAGTCATTTTGTACCTGAAACACTGTAAGTGGTTTGGTGAGTCCAATAATGAAATGAGTCTCTCAAATCAAACTACATAGACTCCTTTCTCCAATTTTCTGACGTTTTCAATAGCTTGCCTTAAAAATTCAGAAGGTAAAACAATGTTATTACAGAAATCCGCTTTTTGGCATTTTCTCAGCGAGAAACAGTCATTTTGTACCTGAAACACTGTAAGTGGTTTGGTGAGTCCAATAATGAAATGAGTCTCTCAAATCAACTACATAGACTCCTTTCTCCAATTTTCTAACGTTTTCAATAGCTTGCCTTAAAAAATCAGAAGGTAAATCAATGTTATGACTGAAATCCGCTTTTTGGCATTTTCTCAGCGAGAAACAGTCATTTTGTACCTGAAACATTGTAAGTGGTTTGGTGAGTCCAATAATGAAATGAGTCTCTCAAATCAACTACATAGACTCCTTTCTCCAATTTTCTGACGTTTTAAATAGCTTGCCTTGAAAAATCAGAAGGTAAATCAATGTTATGACAGAAATCCGCTTTTTGGCATTTTCTCATCGAGAAACAGTCATTTTGTACCTGAAACACTGTAAGTGGTTTGGTGAGTCATATAATGAAATGAGTCTCTCAAATGAACTACATAGACTCCTTTCTCCAATTTTCTGACGTTTGAAATAGCTTGCCTTGAAAAATCAGAAGGTAAATCAATGTTATGACAGAAATCCGCTTTTTGGCCTTTTCTCAGCGAGAAACAGTCATTTTGTACCTGAAACACTGTAAGTGGTTTGGTGAGTCAAATAATGAAATGAGTCTCTCAAATCAACTACATAGACTCCTTTCTCCAATTTTCTGACGTTTTCAATAGCTTGCCTTGAAAAATCAGAAGGTAAATCAATGTTATGACAGTAATCCGCTTTTTGGCATTTTCTCAGCGAGAAACAGTCATTTTGTACCTGAAACACTGTAAGTGGTTTGGTTAGTCCAATAATGAAATGAGGCTATCAAATCAACTACATAGACTCCTTTCTCCAATTTTCTAACGTTTTCAATAGCTTGCCTTGAAAAATCAGAAGGTAAATCAATGTTATGACAGAAATCCGCTTTTTGGCATTTTCTCAGCGAGAAACAGTCATTTTGTACCTGAAACACTGAAAGCGGTTTGGTGAGTCCAATAATGAAACGAGTCCCTCAAATCAACTACATAGACTCCTTTCTCCAATTTTCTGACGTTTTCAATAGCTTGCCTTAAAAAATTCAGAAGGTAAATCAATGTTATGACAGAAATCCGCTTTTTGGCATTTTCTCAGCGAGAAAAAGTCATTTTGTACCTGAAACACTGTAAGTGGTTTGGTGAGTCAAATAATGAAATGAGTCTCTCAAATCAACTACATAGACTCCTTTCTCCAATTTTCTGACGTTTTAAATAGCTTGCCTTGAAAAATCAGAAGGTAAATCAATGTTATGACAGAAATCCGCTTTTTGGCATTTTCTCAGCGAGAAACAGTCATTTTCAACCTGAAACACAGGTAAGTGGTTTGGTGAGTCCAATAATGAAATGAGTCACTCAAATCAACTATATAGACTCCCTCCTTCAATTTTCTGACGTTTTCAATAGCTTGTCGTAAAAAATCAGAAGGTAAAACAGTGTTTTCACAAAAATCCGCTTTTAGCTGTATTTCAGCGAGAAACAGTCATTTTGTACCTGAAACACTGTAAGTGGTTTGGTGAGTCCAATAATGAAATGAGTCTCTCAAATCAACTACATAGACTCCTTTCTGACGTTTTCAATAGCTTGCCTTAAAAATTCAGAAGGTAAAAAAATGTTATTACAGAAATCCGCTTGTTGGCATTTTCTCAGCGAGAAACAGTCATTTTGTACCTGAAACACTGTAAGTGGTTTGGTGAGTCAAATAATGAAATGAGTCTATCAAATCAACTACATAGACTCCTTTCTCCAATTTTCTGACGTTTTCAATAGCTTGCCTTAAAAATTCAGAAGGTAAAACAATGTTATTACAGAAATCCGCTTTTTGGCATTTTCTCAGCGAGAAACAGTCATTTTGTACCTGAAACACTGTAAGTGGTTTGGTGAGTCCAATAATGAAATGAGTCTCTCAAATCAACTACATAGACTCCTTTCTCCAATTTTCTAACGTTTTCAATAGCTTGCCTTAAAAAATCAGAAGGTAAATCAATGTTATGACTGAAATCCGCTTTTTGGCATTTTCTCAGCGAGAAACAGTCATTTTGTACCTGAAACATTGTAAGTGGTTTGGTGAGTCCAATAATGAAATGAGTCTCTCAAATCAACTACATAGACTCCTTTCTCCAATTTTCTGACGTTTTAAATAGCTTGCCTTGAAAAATCAGAAGGTAAATCAATGTTATGACAGAAATCCGCTTTTTGGCATTTTCTCATCGAGAAACAGTCATTTTGTACCTGAAACACTGTAAGTGGTTTGGTGAGTCATATAATGAAATGAGTCTCTCAAATGAACTACATAGACTCCTTTCTCCAATTTTCTGACGTTTTAAATAGCTTGCCTTGAAAAATCAGAAGGTAAATCAATGTTATGACAGAAATCCGCTTTTTGGCATTTTCTCAGCGAGAAACAGTCATTTTGTACCTGAAACATTGTAAGTGGTTTGGTGAGTCAAATAATGAAATGAGTCTCTCAAATCAACTACATAGACTCCTTTCTCCAATTTTCTAACGTTTTCAATAGCTTGCCTTAAAAAATCAGAAGGTAAATCAATGTTATGACAGAAATCCGCTTTTTGGCATTTTCTCAGCGAGAAACAGTCATTTTCTACCTGAAACACTGTAAGTGGTTTGGTGAGTCCAATAATGAAATGAGTCTCTCAAATCAACTACTTAGACTCCTTTCTCCAATTTTCTGACGTTTTCAATAGCTTGCCTTAAAAAATCAGAAGGTAAATCAATGTTATGACAGAAATCCGCTTTTTGGCATTTTCTCAGCGAGAAGCAGTCATTTTGTACCTGAAACACTGTAAGTGGTTTGGTGAGTCCAATAATGAAATGAGTCTCTCAAATCAACTACATAGACTCCTTTCTCCAATTGTCTAACGTTTTCAATAGCTTGCCTTAAAAAATCAGAAGGTAAATCAATGTTATGACAGAAATCCGCTTTTTGGCATTTTCTCAGCCAGAAACAGTCATTTTGTACCTGAAACACTGTAAGTGGTTTGGTGAGTCCAATAATGAAATGAGTCTCTCAAATCAACTACATAGACTCCTTTCTCCAATTTTCTGACGTTTTAAATAGCTTGCCTTGAAAAATCAGAAGGTAAATCAATGTTATGACAGAAATCCGCTTTTTGGCATTTTCTCATCGAGAAACAGTCATTTTGTACCTGAAACACTGTAAGTGGTTTGGTGAGTCATATAATGAAATGAGTCTCTCAAATGAACTACATAGACTCCTTTCTCCAATTTTCTGACGTTTTAAATAGCTTGCCTTGAAAAATCAGAAGGTAAATCAATGTTATGACAGAAATCCGCTTTTTGGCATTTTCTCAGCGAGAAACAGTCATTTTGTACCTGAAACACTGTAAGTGGTTTGGTGAGTCAAATAATGAAATGAGTCTCTCAAATCAACTACATAGACTCCTTTCTCCAATTTTCTGACGTTTTCAATAGCTTGCCTTGAAAAATCAGAAGGTAAATCAATGTTATGACAGTAATCCGCTTTTTGGCATTTTCTCAGCGAGAAACAGTCATTTTGTACCTGAAACACTGTAAGTGGTTTGGTTAGTCCAATAATGAAATGAGGCTATCAAATCAACTACATAGACTCCTTTCTCCAATTTTCTAACGTTTTCAATAGCTTGCCTTGAAAAATCAGAAGGTAAATCAATGTTATGACAGAAATCCGCTTTTTGGCATTTTCTCAGCGAGAAACAGTCATTTTGTACCTGAAACACTGAAAGCGGTTTGGTGAGTCCAATAATGAAACGAGTCCCTCAAATCAACTACATAGACTCCTTTCTCCAATGTTCTGACGTTTTCAATAGCTTGCCTTAAAAAATTCAGAAGGTAAATCAATGTTATGACAGAAATCCGCTTTTTGGCATTTTCTCAGCGAGAAAAAGTCATTTTGTACCTGAAACACTGTAAGTGGTTTGGTGAGTCAAATAATGAAATGAGTCTCTCAAATCAACTACATAGACTCCTTTCTCCAATTTTCTGACGTTTTAAATAGCTTGCCTTGAAAAATCAGAAGGTAAATCAATGTTATGACAGAAATCCGCTTTTTGGCATTTTCTCAGCGAGAAACAGTCATTTTCAACCTGAAACACAGGTAAGTGGTTTGGTGAGTCCAATAATGAAATGAGTCACTCAAATCAACTATATAGACTCCCTCCTTCAATTTTCTGACGTTTTCAATAGCTTGTCGTAAAAAATCAGAAGGTAAAAAAGTGTTTTCACAAAAATCCGCTTTTAGCTGTATTTCAGCGAGAAACAGTCATTTTGTACCTGAAACACTGTAAGTGGTTTGGTGAGTCCAATAATGAAATGAGTCTCTCAAATCAACTACATAGACTCCTTTCTGACGTTTTCAATAGCTTGCCTTAAAAAATCAGAAGGTAAATCAATGTTATGACAGAAATCCGCTTGTTGGCATTTTCTCAGCGAGAAGCAGTCATTTTGTACCTGAAACACTGTAAGTGGTTTGGTGAGTCCAATAATGAAATGAGTCTCTCAAATCAACTACATAGACTCCTTTCTCCAATTGTCTAACGTTTTCAATAGCTTGCCTTAAAAAATCAGAAGGTAAATCAATGTTATGACAGAAATCCGCTTTTTGGCATTTTCTCAGCCAGAAACAGTCATTTTGTACCTGAAACACTGTAAGTGGTTTGGTTAGTCCAATAATGAAATGAGGCTCTCAAATCAACTACATAGACTACTTTCTCCAATTTTCTAACGTTTGCAATAGCTTGCCTTAAAAAATCAGAAGGTAAATCAATGTTATGACAGAAATCAACTTTTTGGCCTTTTCTCAGCGAGAAACAGTCATTTTGTACCTGAAACACTGTAAATGGTTTGGTGAGTCAAATAATGAAATGAGTCTCTCAAATCAACTACATAGACTCCTTTCTCCAATTTTCTGACGTTTTAAATAGCTTGCCTTGAAAAATCAGAAGGTAAATCAATGTTATGACAGAAATCCGCTTTTTGGCATTTTCTCAGCGAGAAACAGTCATTTTCAACCTGAAACACAGGTAAGTGGTTTGGTGAGTCCAATAATGAAATGAGTCACTCAAATCAACTATATAGACTCCCTCCTTCAATTTTCTGACGTTTTCAATAGCTTGTCGTAAAAAATCAGAAGGTAAAACAGTGTTTTCACAAAAATCCGCTTTTAGCTGTATTTCAGCGAGAAACAGTCATTTTGTACCTGAAACACTGTAAGTGGTTTGGTGAGTCCAATAATGAAATGAGTCTCTCAAATCAACTACATAGACTCCTTTCTGACGTTTTCAATAGCTTGCCTTAAAAATTCAGAAGGTAAAACAATGTTATTACAGAAATCCGCTTGTTGGCATTTTCTCAGCGAGAAACAGTCATTTTGTACCTGAAACACTGTAAGTGGTTTGGTGAGTCCAATAATGAAATGAGGATCTCAAATCAACTACATAGACTCCTTTCTCCAATTTTCTAACGTTTTCAATAGCTTGCCTTAAAAAATCAGAAGGTAAATCAATGTTATGACAGAAATCCGCTTTTTGGCATTTTCTCAGCGAGAAACAGTCATTTTCTACCTGAAACACTGTAAGTGGTTTGGTGAGTCCAATAATGAAATGAGTCTCTCAAATCAACTACTTAGACTCCTTTCTCCAATTTTCTGACGTTTTCAATAGCTTGCCTTAAAAAATCAGAAGGTAAATCAATGTTATGACAGAAATCCGCTTTTTGGCATTTTCTCAGCGAGAAGCAGTCATTTTGTACCTGAAACACTGTAAGTGGTTTGGTGAGTCCAATAATGAAATGAGTCTCTCAAATCAACTACATAGACTCCTTTCTCCAATTGTCTAACGTTTTCAATAGCTTGCCTTAAAAAATCAGAAGGTAAATCAATGTTATGACAGAAATCCGCTTTTTGGCATTTTCTCAGCCAGAAACAGTCATTTTGTACCTGAAACACTGTAAGTGGTTTGGTGAGTCCAATAATGAAATGAGTCTCTCAAATCAACTACATAGACTCCTTTCTCCAATTTTCTGACGTTTTAAATAGCTTGCCTTGAAAAATCAGAAGGTAAATCAATGTTATGACAGAAATCCGCTTTTTGGCATTTTCTCATCGAGAAACAGTCATTTTGTACCTGAAACACTGTAAGTGGTTTGGTGAGTCATATAATGAAATGAGTCTCTCAAATGAACTACATAGACTCCTTTCTCCAATTTTCTGACGTTTTAAATAGCTTGCCTTGAAAAATCAGAAGGTAAATCAATGTTATGACAGAAATCCGCTTTTTGGCATTTTCTCAGCGAGAAACAGTCATTTTGTACCTGAAACACTGTAAGTGGTTTGGTGAGTCAAATAATGAAATGAGTCTCTCAAATCAACTACATAGACTCCTTTCTCCAATTTTCTGACGTTTTCAATAGCTTGCCTTGAAAAATCAGAAGGTAAATCAATGTTATGACAGTAATCCGCTTTTTGGCATTTTCTCAGCGAGAAACAGTCATTTTGTACCTGAAACACTGTAAGTGGTTTGGTTAGTCCAATAATGAAATGAGGCTATCAAATCAACTACATAGACTCCTTTCTCCAATTTTCTAACGTTTTCAATAGCTTGCCTTGAAAAATCAGAAGGTAAATCAATGTTATGACAGAAATCCGCTTTTTGGCATTTTCTCAGCGAGAAACAGTCATTTTGTACCTGAAACACTGAAAGCGGTTTGGTGAGTCCAATAATGAAACGAGTCCCTCAAATCAACTACATAGACTCCTTTCTCCAATGTTCTGACGTTTTCAATAGCTTGCCTTAAAAAATTCAGAAGGTAAATCAATGTTATGACAGAAATCCGCTTTTTGGCATTTTCTCAGCGAGAAAAAGTCATTTTGTACCTGAAACACTGTAAGTGGTTTGGTGAGTCAAATAATGAAATGAGTCTCTCAAATCAACTACATAGACTCCTTTCTCCAATTTTCTGACGTTTTAAATAGCTTGCCTTGAAAAATCAGAAGGTAAATCAATGTTATGACAGAAATCCGCTTTTTGGCATTTTCTCAGCGAGAAACAGTCATTTTCAACCTGAAACACAGGTAAGTGGTTTGGTGAGTCCAATAATGAAATGAGTCACTCAAATCAACTATATAGACTCCCTCCTTCAATTTTCT
The DNA here is from genome assembly GCF_033807715.1 of Cololabis saira. Taxonomy (NCBI): domain Eukaryota; kingdom Metazoa; phylum Chordata; class Actinopteri; order Beloniformes; family Belonidae; genus Cololabis; species Cololabis saira. The sequence continues at coordinate 388,310 of NW_026906202.1, read as the reverse complement.
GACGTTTTCAATAGCTTGTCGTAAAAAATCAGAAGGTAAAACAGTGTTTTCACAAAAATCCGCTTTTAGCTGTATTTCAGCGAGAAACAGTCATTTTGTACCTGAAACACTGTAAGTGGTTTGGTGAGTCCAATAATGAAATGAGTCTCTCAAATCAACTACATAGACTCCTTTCTGACGTTTTCAATAGCTTGCCTTAAAAATTCAGAAGGTAAAACAATGTTATTACAGAAATCCGCTTGTTGGCATTTTCTAAGCGAGAAACAGTCATTTTGTACCTGAAACACTGTAAGTGGTTTGGTGAGTCCAATAATGAAATGAGGCTCTCAAATCAACTACATAGACTCCTTTCTCCAATTTTCTAACGTTTTCAATAGCTTGCCTTAAAAAATCAGAAGGTAAATCAATGTTATGACAGAAATCCGCTTTTTGGCATTTTCTCAGCGAGAAACAGTCATTTTGTACCTGAAACACTGTAAGTGGTTTGGTGAGTCCAATAATGAAATGAGTCTCTCAAATCAACTACTTAGACTCCTTTCTCCAATTTTCTGACGTTTTCAATAGCTTGCCTTAAAAAATCAGAAGGTAAATCAATGTTATGACAGAAATCCGCTTTTTGGCATTTTCTCAGCGAGAAGCAGTCATTTTGTACCTGAAACACTGTAAGTGGTTTGGTGAGTCCAATAATGAAATGAGTCTCTCAAATCAACTACATAGACTCCTTTCTCCAATTGTCTAACGTTTTCAATAGCTTGCCTTAAAAAATCAGAAGGTAAATCAATGTTATGACAGAAATCCGCTTTTTGGCATTTTCTCAGCCAGAAACAGTCATTTTGTACCTGAAACACTGTAAGTGGTTTGGTGAGTCCAATAATGAAATGAGTCTCTCAAATCAACTACATAGACTCCTTTCTCCAATTTTCTAACGTTTTCAATAGCTTGCCTTAAAAAATCAGAAGGTAAATCAATGTTATGACAGAAATCCGCCTTTTGGCATTTTCTCAGCGAGAAACAGTCATTTTGTACCTGAAACACTGTAAGTGGTTTGGTGAGTCCAATAATGAAATGAGTCTCTCGAATCAACTACATAGACTCCTTTCTCCAATTTTCTGACGTTTTCAATAGCTTGCCTTGAAAAATCAGAAGGTAAATAAATGTTATGACAGAAATCCGCTTTTTGGCATTTTCTCAGCGAGAAACAGTCATTTTGTACCTGAAACACTGTAAGTGGTTTGGTGAGTCCAATAATGAAATGAGTCTCTCAAATCAACTACATAGACTCCTTTCTCCAATTTTCTCACGTTTTCAATAGCTTGCCTTAAAAAATCAGAAGGTAAATCAATGTTATTACAGAAATCCGCTTTTTGGCAGTTTCTCAGCGAGAAACAGTCATTTTGTACCTGAAAGTAAGTAAGTGGTTTGGTGAGTCCAATAATGAAATGAGTCTCTCAAATCAACTACATAGACTCCTTTCTCCAATTTTCTAACGTTTTCAATAGCTTGCCTTAAAAAATCAGAAGGTAAATCAATGTTATTACAGAAATCCGCTTTTTGGCAGTTTCTCAGCGAGAAACAGTCATTTTGTACCTGAAAGTAAGTAAGTGGTTTGGTGAGTCCAATAATGAAATGAGTCTCTCAAATCAACTACATAGACTCCTTTCTCCAATTTTCTAACGTTTGCAATAGCTTGCATTAAAAAATCAGAAGGTAAATCAATGTTATGACAGAAATCCGCTTTTTGGCATTTTCTCAGCGAGAAACAGTCATTTTGTACCTGAAACACTGTAAGTGGTTTGGTGAGTCCAATAATGAAATGAGTCTCTCAAATTTACTACATAGAATCCTTTCTCCAATTTTCTGACGTTTTCAATAGCTTGCCTTAAAAAATCAGAAGGTAAATCAATGTTATGACAGAAATCCGCTTTTTGGCAGTTTCTCAGCGAGAAACAGTCATTTTGTACCTGAAACACTGTAAGTGGTTTGGTGAGTCCAATAATGAAATGAGTCCCTCAAATCAACTACATAGACTCCTTTCTCCAATTTTCTAACGTTTTCAATAGCTTGCATTAAAAAATCAGAAGGTAAATCAATGTTATGACAGAAATACGCTTTTTGGCATTTTCTCAGCGAGAAACAGTCATTTTGTACCTGAAACACTGTAAGTGGTTTGGTGAGTCCAATAATGAAATGAGTCTCTCAAATCAACTACATAGAATCCTTTCTCCAATTTTCTGACGTTTTCAATAGCTTGCCTTAAAAAATCAGAAGGTAAATCAATGTTATGACAGAAATCCGTTTTTTGGCATTTTCTCAGCGAGAAACAGTCATTTTGTACCTGAAACACTGTAAGTGGTTTGGTGAGTCCAATAATGAAATGAGTCCCTCAAATCAACTACATAGACTCCTTTCTCCAATTTTCTGACGTTTTCAATAGCTTGCCTTAAAAAATCAGAAGGTAAATCAATGTTATGACAGAAATCCGCTTTTTGGCATTTTCTCAGCGAGAAACAGTCATTTTATACCTGAAACACTGTAAGTGGTTTGGTGAGTCCAATAATGAAATGAGTCTCTCGAATCAACTACATAGACTCCTTTCTCCAATTTTCTGACGTTTTCAATAGCTTGCCTTGAAAAATCAGAAGGTAAATCAATGTTATGACAGAAATCCGCTTTTTGGCATTTTCTCAGCGAGAAACAGTCATTTTGTACCTGAAACACTGTAAGTGGTTTGGTGAGTCCAATAATGAAATGAGTCTCTCAAATCAACTACATAGACTCCTTTCTCCAATTTTCTGACGTTTTCAATAGCTTGCCTTGAAAAATCAGAAGGTAAATCAATGTTATGACAGAAATCCGCTTTTTGGCATTTTCTCAGCGAGAAACAGTCATTTTGTACCTGAAACACTGTAAGTGGTTTGGTGAGTCCAATAATGAAACGAGTCTCTCAAATCAACTACATAGACTCCTTTCTCCAATTTTCTGACGTTTTAAATAGCTTGCCTTTAAAAATCAGAAGGTAAATCAATGTTATGACAGAAATCCGCTTTTTGGCATTTTCTCATCGAGAAACAGTCATTTTGTACCTGAAACACTGTAAGTGGTTTGGTGAGTCAAATAATGAAATGAGTCTCTCAAATCAACTACATAGACTCCTTTCTCCAATTTTCCAACGTTTTCAATAGCTTGCCTTAAAAAATCAGAAGGTAAATCAATGTTATGACAGAAATCCGCTTTTTGGCATTTTCTCAGCGAGAAACAGTCATTTTGTACCTGAAACACTGTAAGTGGTTTGGTGAGTCCAATAATGAAATGAGTCGCTCAAATCAACTACATAGACTCATTTCTCCAATTTTCCGACAGTTTCAATAGCTTGCCTTGAAAAATCAGAAGGTAAATCAATGTTATGACAGAAATCCGCTTTTTGGCATTTTCTCAGCGAGAAACAGTCATTTTGTACCTGAAACACTGTAAGTGGTTTGGTGAGTCCAATAATGAAATGAGTCTCTCAAATCAACTACATAGACTCATTTCTCCAATTTTCCGACAGTTTCAATAGCTTGCCTTGAAAAATCAGAAGGTAAATCAATGTTATGACAGAAATCCGCTTTTTGGCATTTTCTCAGCGAGAAACAGTCATTTTGTACCTGAAACACTGTAAGTGGTTTGGTGAGTCCAATAATGAAATGAGTCCCTCAAATCAACTACATAGACACCTTTCTCCAATTTTCCAACGTTTTCAATAGCTTGCCTTGAAAAATCAGAAGGTAAATCAATGTTATGACAGAAATCCGTTTTTTGGCATTTTCTCAGCGAGAAACAGTCATTTTGTACCTGAAACACTGTAAGTGGTTTGGTGAGTCCAATAATGAAATGAGTCTCTCAAATCAACTACATAGACATCTTTCTCCAATTTTCTAACGTTTTCAATAGCTTGCCTTAAAAAATAAGAAGGTAAATCAATGTTATGACAGAAATCCGCTTTTTGGCATTTTCTCAGCGAGAAACAGTCATTTTGTACCTGAAACACTGTAAGTGGTTTGGTGAGTCTAATAATGAAATGAGTCGCTCAAATCAACTACATAGACACCTTTCTCCAATTTTCTAACGTTTTCAATAGCTTGCCTTAAAAAATCAGAAGGTAAATCAATGTTATGACAGAAATCCGCTTTTTGGCCTTTTCTCAGCGAGAAACAGTAATTTTGTACCTGAAACACTGTAAGTGGTTTGGTGAGTCCAATAATGAAATGAGTCTCTCAAATCAAACTACATAGACTCTTTTCTCCAATTTTCTGACGTTTTCAATAGCTTGCCTTAAAAAATCAGAAGGTAAATCAATGTTATGACAGAAATCCGCTTTTTGGCAGTTTTTCAGCGAGAAACAGTCATTTTGTACCTGAAACACTGTAAGTGGTTTGGTGAGTCCAATAATGAAATGAGTCCCTCAAATCAACTACATAGACTCCTTTCTCCAATTTTCTGACGTTTTCAATAGGTTGCCTTAAAAATTCAGAAGGTAAAACAATGTTATTACAGAAATCCGCTTTTTGGCATTTTCTCAGCGAGAAACAGTCACTTTGTACCTGAAACACTGTAAGTGGTTTGGTGAGTCCAATAATGAAATGAGTCTCTCAAATCAACTACATAGACACCTTTCTCCAATTTTCTAACGTTTTCAATAGCTTGCCTTGAAAAATCAGAAGGTAAATCAATGTTATGACAGAAATCCGCTTTTTGGCATTTTCTCAGCGAGAAAAAGTCATTTTGTACCTGAAACACTGTAAGTGGTTTGGTGAGTCCAATAATGATATGAGTCTCTCAAATCAAACTACATAGACTCTTTTCTCCAATTTTCTGACGTTTTCAATAGCTTGCCTTAAAAAATCAGAGGGTAAATCAATGTTATGACAGAAATCCGCTTTTTGGCAGTTTCTCAGCGAGAAACAGTCATTTTGTACCTGAAACACTGTAAGTGGTTTGGTGAGTCCAATAATGAAATGAGTCCCTCAAATCAACTACATAGACTCCTTTTTCCAATTTTCTAACGTTTTAAATAGCTTGCCTTAAAAAATCAGAAGGTAAAACAATGTTATTACAGAAATCCGCTTTTTGGCATTTTCTCAGCGAGAAACGGTCATTTTGTACCTGAAACACTGTAAGTGGTTTGGTGAGTCCAATAATGAAATGAGTCTCTCAAATCAACTACTTAGACTCCTTTCTCCAATTTTCTGACGTTTTCAATAGCTTGCCTTAAAAAATCAGAAGGTAAATCAATGTTATGACAGAAATCCGCTTTTTGGCAGTTTCTCAGCGAGAAACAGTCATTTTGTACCTGAAACACTGTAAGTGGTTTGGTGAGTCCAATAATGAAATGAGTCCCTCAAATCAACTACATAGACACCTTTCTCCAATTTTCTAACGTTTTCAATAGCTTGCCTTAAAAAATCAGAAGGCAAATCAATGTTATGACAGAAATCCGCTTTTTGGCATTTTCTCAGCGAGAAACAGTCATTTTGTACCTGAAACACTGTAAGTGGTTTGGTGAGTCCAATAATGAAATGAGTCCCTCAAATCAACTACATAGACACCTTTCTCCAATTTTCCAACGTTTTCAATAGCTTGCCTTAAAAAATCAGAAGGTAAATCAATGTTATGACAGAAATCCGCTTTTTGGCATTTTCTCAGCGAGAAACAGTCATTTTGTACCTGAAACACTGTAAGTGGTTTGGTGAGTCCAATAATGAAATGAGTCTCTCAAATCAACTACATAGACTCCTTTCTCCAATTTTCTGACGTTTTCCATAGCTTGCCTTAAAAAATCAGAAGGTAAATCAATGTTATGACAGAATTCCGCTTTTTGGCAGTTTCTCAGCGAGAAACAGTCATTTTGTACCTGAAACACTGTAAGTGGTTTGGTGAGTCCAATAATGAAATGAGTCTCTCAAATCAACTACATAGACTCCTTTCTCCAATTTTCTGACGTTTTCAATAGCTTGCCTTAAAAAATCAGAAGGTAGGATTCTTAATAGGACTAGCTGTTAATATCCCTAAAATATATCAGCACGATAACTCCTATCGGACATGACTGTGGGGTGGAGTTTGGACAGGATCGCGGGGCACCACCAAATCTACACGTCATCAGTTGTGTGCCTTGTCTTCATCAGGTGTTTGGGCCTCTTAACACAATACACCCTCTTCCAAGGTTGGCCTGCCACATGCTGATCAGACTTGGGTGTGTGTCATATGGTGGCACCCCGTGGTCATCAAACAGCCCATGTTGCATCCCTCCGTTTCAGCCACAGCCAGTGACTGCTCCGTTCGGCTGCTTTGGCAAGTTCTTTTATTGCCTTCCGCTGGGCCTGTCCTCTGATCCCAACTTCCTTCAGGAGCCGTGTGGTGGACCTGGCTACAAAGCCTCGGCAGCCAACCTCCACTGGCCACACCTTTACGTTCCATCCCCGCGCCTCAGCATCAGCTGCTAGGTTAGCATAACACAGCGTTTTTCTTTCAAATGCTTCGTCGATGTCCCACGGGACAGTCAGCTCCACAATGAAGACACGCCGGCAGGACTTGGACCAGAGGACCAAATCTGGGCGCAGGTTGGTTGCTGCGATTTCTGGCGGGAAAGTGAGCCTCTGGCTGAGGTCTACCCGCATTTCCCAATCCCGGGCTGTGTCCAGTGGGCCTGAGTTTGGAGGTGATGGCTTGGTTCTCCGTTTCTCCCCTTGTCGGACGAATGTTGTCTTCCGTGGGAGGGTGGTCTGGGTTTTGAAAGGCATGGCGTTGATGGTGACCCTCTTGTCCTCAAGTTCGGCAGCCAAGCCCTTCAACCCTTGGTTATGGCGCCAGGTGTATCTTCCTTGAGTCAGGCTGGTCTTGCAACCCACCAGGATGTGTTTGAGGGTTGCTGGGGCTGCACACTGCAGGCAGGCTGGGTCCTCTCCATACCAGAGATGTAGGTTGGTTGGAGAGGGCAGGACATCATAAGTGGCTCTGATGATGAAGCTGAGCCTATTAGCCTCCATGCTCCACATCTCATTCCACGTGATTTTCCTCCTCTCCACACCCTCCCACCTCATCCAGCGTCCTTGCTGGGCTTGGGAGACTGCCTTGGCACACCTGGCTGCCTCCCCCTGGTTGCGCACCTCCTCAACCACCATGTGTCGCCGTTCAGACGGAGTAGCCTTTTGCCAAGCGGGTGTTGTTGCTTCCAGGCCAAGACCCCCTCTGCCATGTTGGACTCGTCCCACTATATCCCGGTGTCTGAGGGTGGTCTTTGCCACTGCTACTGCTGCAGATGGTTTCCATTTCCTCCCTGTTGCCAGGTTTGGAGCCGCATCTCTGACGCATGGGTCCCGGGATTCTGTAAGAGTCATTTCCACCCTTGTTTTGGCACATTTGTACTCCTCCACCAGGCTTGAGATTGGAAGGGAGAGCGCTCCATTGCCATACAGGCCTATGCTGGAAAGGCATCTCGGCAGTCCAAGCCACTTCCTCACTTGGGCATTCACCAGTCTCTCAAGCCGATTGACATGAGATAAGGTGACCTCATAGATGGAAATTGGCCACATGAGGCGAGGTAGCAGCCCAAACTTAAAGCACCATAGCTTCAATTTTCCAGGGAGAGCAGTGTTGTTAATCTGCTTGAGGCCGCTGATTGTATCCTGCCTGAGTTGTTCCACCTGCTCAGAGTCTTTAAGTTCTGCGCTATACCATCGGCCAAGGCTTTTGATAGGCTTCTCCAGAACTGTTGGGATTGGCTGGTCGTCCACATAGAAACTTGCATTGGTGAGCTTACCTTTGACAATGGAGATGCTACGGGATTTGCTGGGTTTAATCTCCATTCGTGCCCATTTGATGTTTCCCCGGAGTTTCTCCAGCAGACGTTTGGTACATGCGACCGTTGTTGTTATTGTCGTCATCTCGTCCATGTACGCCCTGATTGGGGGAAGACGGAGCCCGCTCTTCAATCGTTCTCCTCCAACCACCCATCGTGATGCACGAATAAGTAGCTCCATTGCCATTGTAAACACCAGTGGCGAGATGGTGCAGCCCGCCATAATGCCTATCTCAAGGTGCTGCCAGGCAGTTGTACTATCCTGTGCTGTAACACAGAATTGGAGATCCTGGAAGTAGGCTTTGACTAGACTTGTGATGCCCTCTGGCACTTGAAAGAAGTTGAACGCTGTCCACAAGATCTCATGAGGCACTGACCCGAAGGCATTGGCAAGATCTAAAAACACCACATGCAGGTCTTTCTTCTCCTTCTTGGCCGTCTGTACTTGGTGCCCGATGACATTTGTGTGTTCCAAGCAACCTGAGAACCCACTTATCCCTGCCTTTTGCACTGAGGTGTCAACAAAGTTGTTCGCCAGCAGGAATGCTGAGAGCCTACGGGCCACGACACTGAAGAAAATCTTTCCTTCCACATTGAGAAGGCTGATCTGGCGAAACTGCTCGATGGTTGAGGAATTCTTCTCTTTGGGAATCAGGATCCCTCCTGCCCGTCGCCATGCCTTTGGTATCATTCCTTTTTCCCATGCCACTTTCATAAGCTTCCAGAGGTATTTCAAGACGCCTGGCGTGTTCTTATACACCGTGTATGGAATGCCGTTGGGCCCCGGGGCTGAAGCTGTTCTTGCCCGTTTTACTGTGCTCTCAACTTCGCTCCATGTGGGGGGCCTTGTTTCCATCTGGTGCTCAGGTGGTTGGATGGGTGGCATATCCTCCGGAATGCTGGCTGGCACATGCCTCTGTTTGTCGGAGTAGGTCTTCCGAAGATGTTCTTCCAGTTCTCTTATGGGTACTTTGAGGGTCCCAGATTTATCCCTGACAAAGAGGTCCTTAACAAATTTATAGGGATCTCTGTAGAAGGCAGTCCTCGTTCGCTCTCTCTTCTTATGTTGCCTTCTCAGGCATTCTGCTCTTCGCAGTGCTGCCAGACGCTGCTTGATGTCGCCCTGTAGTGCCCCAAGGCCTTTCCTTTCCACTTCCGTGGCCTTCTTCCATTGTTTCCTCAGGCACCTCCTTTCTTTCACGAGTCTCTGAATCTCTTGTTGTCTCCTGGACTTGAGATGAGCAGATGGTTCCTTCTGTGTCTGCAAGTTCTCACGTTTCACACCAAATCTCTCTGCTCCATAGCTATAAATGGTCTCTCCGATCTTGTCCAGTTTTTTCTCCACACCCCCTTTCAGACCTTCTAAAAGGTGGACGAGGTCTGTGTCTGTGGTTTCCCACTCCTTTTTCTGACAGGATTTAGGCCACAAGATTTGAGGTTTTCGTCCAGTCAGCCTCCGCTCTACTGCTGTCTGTGGCTGGATGGGCTCTGGGCTGATGTTCATAAATGGATCTGTGCTTGATTGAGCTTCGTCTGGGGTTCTGATACCCTGTGGACTGTGGTGAATATCCTGCCATTGGGCTTCACTCGACTGATTTGCCCTACCTCTAAGGAAGTAATGGTCAATGCGAGGCCCCTTGCTAAGCTCTCTCAGACACTTGAAACAATGTTATTACAGAAATCCGCTTTTTGGCAGTTTCTCAGCGAGAAACAGTCATTTTGAACCTGAAACACTGTAAGTGGTTTGGTGAGTCCAATAATGAAGGGGCCTTGAAAAATCAGAAGGTAAATCAATGTTATGACAGAAATCCGCTTTTTGGCATTTTCTCAGCGAGAAACAGTCATTTTGTACCTGAAACACTGTAAGTGGTTTGGTGAGTCCAATAATGAAATGAGTCTCTCAAATCAACTACATAGACTCCTTTCTCCAATTTTCCGACATTTTCAATAGCTTGCCTTGAAAAATCAGAAGGTAAATCAATGTTATGACAGAAATCCGCTTTTTGGCATTTTCTCAGCGAGAAACAGTCATTTTGTACCTGAAACACTGTAAGTGGTTTGTTTAGTCCAATAATGAAATGAGTCCCTCAAATCAACTACATAGACACCTTTCTCCAATTTTCCAACGTTTTCAATAGCTTGCCTTAAAAAATCAGAAGGTAAATCAATGTTATGACAGAAATCCGCTTTTTGGCATTTTCTCAGCGAGAAACAGTCATTTTGTACCTGAAACACTGTAAGTGGTTTGGTGAGTCCAATAATGAAATGAGTCTCTCAAATCAACTACATAGAAACCTTTCTCCAATTTTCTAACGTTTTCAATAGCTTGCCTTAAAAAATCAGAAGGTAAATCAATGTTATGACAGAAATCCGCTTTTTGGCATTTTCTCAGCGAGAAACAGTCATTTTGTACCTGAAACACTGTAAGTGGTTTGGTGAGTCCAATAATGAAATGAGTCCCTCAAATCAACTACATAGACACCTTTCTCCAATTTTCCAACGTTTTCAATAGCTTGCCTTAAAAAATCAGAAGGTAAATCAATGTTATGACAGAAATCCGCTTTTTGGCATTTTCTCAGCGAGAAACAGTCATTTTGTACCTGAAACACTGTAAGTGGTTTGGTGAGTCCAATAATGAAATGAGTCTCTCAAATCAACTACATAGACTCCTTTCTCCAATTTTATGACGTTTTCAATAGCTTGCCTTGAAAAATCAGAAGGTAAATCAATGTTATGACAGAAATCCGCTTTTTGGCATTTTCTCAGCGAGAAACAGTCATTTTGTACCTGAAACACTGTAAGTGGTTTGGTGAGTCCAATAATGAAATGAGTCTCTCAAATCAACTACATAGACACCTTTCTCCAATTTTCTAACGTTTTCAATAGCTTGCCTTGAAAAATCAGCAGGTAAATCAATGTTATGACAGAAATCCGCTTTTTGGCATTTTCTCAGCGAGAAAGTCATTTTGTACCTGAAACACTGTAAGTGGTTTGGTGAGTCCAATAATGAAATGAGTCTCTCAAATCAACTACTTAGACTCCTTTCTCCAATTTTCTGACGTTTTCAATAGCTTGCCTTAAAAAATCAGAAGGTAAATCAATGTTATGACAGAAATCCGCTTTTTGGCAGTTTCTCAGCGAGAAACAGTCATTTTGTACCTGAAACACTGTAAGTGGTTTGGTGAGTCCAATAAAGAAATGAGTCCCTCAAATCAACTACTTAGACTCCTTTCTCCAATTTTCTGACGTTTTCAATAGCTTGCCTTGAAAAATCAGAAGGTAAATCAATGTTATGACAGAAATCCGCTTTTTGGCATTTTCTCAGCGAGAAAGTCATTTTGTACCTGAAACACTGTAAGTGGTTTGGTGAGTCCAATAATGAAATGAGTCCCTCAAATCAACTACATAGACACCTTTCTCCAATTTTCTAACGTTTTCAATAGCTTGCCTTAAAAAATCAGAAGGTAAATCAATGTTATGACAGAGATCCGCTTTTTGGCAGTTTCTCAGCGAGAAACAGTCATTTTGTACCTGAAACACTGTACGTGGTTTGGTGAGTCCAATAATGAAATGAGTCTCTCAAATCAACTACATAGACTCCTTTCTCCAATTTTATGACGTTTTCAATAGCTTGCCTTGAAAAATCAGAAGGTAAATCAATGTTATGACAGAAATCCGCTTTTTGGCATTTTCTCAGCGAGAAACAGTCATTTTGTACCTGAAACACTGTAAGTGGTTTGGTGAGTCCAATAATGAAATGAGTCCCTCAAATCAACTACTTAGTCTCCTTTCTCCAATTTTCTGACGTTTTCAATAGCTTGCCTTGAAAAATCAGCAGGTAAATCAATGTTATGACAGAAATCCGCTTTTTGGCATTTTCTCAGCGAGAAAGTCATTTTGTACCTGAAACACTGTAAGTGGTTTGGTGAGTCCAATAATGAAATGAGTCCCTCAAATCAACTACATAGACACCTTTTTCCAATTTTCTAACGTTTTCAATAGCTTGCCTTAAAAAATCAGAAGGTAAATCAATGTTATGACAGAAATCCGCTTTTTGGCCTTTTCTCAGCGAGAAACAGTCATTTTGTACCTGAAACACTGTAAGTGGTTTGGTGAGTCCAATAATGAAATGAGTCTCTCAAATCAAACTACATAGACTCTTTTCTCCAATTTTCTGACGTTTTCAATAGCTTGCCTTAAAAAATCAGAAGGTAAATCAATGTTATGACAGAAATCCGCTTTTTGGCAGTTTCTCAGCGAGAAACAGTCATTTTGTACCTGAAACACTGTAAGTGGTTTGGTGAGTCCAATAATGAAATGAGTCTCTCAAATCAACTACATAGACTCCTTTCTCCAATTTTCTGACGTTTTCAATAGGTTGCCTTAAAAATTCAGAAGGTAAAACAATGTTATTACAGAAATCCGCTTTTTGGCATTTTCTCAGTGAGAAACAGTCACTTTGTACCTGAAACACTGTAAGTGGTTTGGTGAGTCCAATAATGAAATGAGTCTCTCAAATCAACTACATAGACACCTTTCTCCAATTTTCTAACGTTTTCAATAGCTTGCCTTGAAAAATCAGAAGGTAAATCAATGTTATGACAGAAATCCGCTTTTTGGCATTTTTTCAGCGAGAAACAGTCATTTTGTACCTGTAAGTGGTTTGGTGAGTCCAATAATGATATGAGTCTCTCAAATCAAACTACATAGACTCTTTTCTCCAATTTTCTGACGTTTTCAATAGCTTGCCTTTAAAAATCAGAAGGTAAATCAATGTTATGACAGAAATCCGCTTTTTGGCAGTTTCTCAGCGAGAAACAGTCATTTTGTACCTGAAACACTGTAAGTGGTTTGGTGAGTCCAATAATGAAATGAGTCCCTCAAATCAACTACATAGACACCTTTCTCCAATTTTCTGACGTTTTCAATAGGTTGCCTTAAAAATTCAGAAGGTAAAACAATGTTATTACAGAAATCCGCTTTTTGGCATTTTCTCAGCGATAAACGGTCATTTTGTACCTGAAACACTGTAAGTGGTTTGGTGAGTCCAATAATGAAATGAGTCTCTCAAATCAACTACTTAGACTCCTTTCTCCAATTTTCTGACGTTTTCAATAGCTTGCCTTAAAAAATCAGAAGGTTAATCAATGTTATGACAGAAATCCGCTTTTTGGCATTTTCTCAGCGAGAAAGTCATTTTGTACCTGAAACACTGTAAGTGGTTTGGTGAGTCCAATAATGAAATGAGTCCCTCAAATCAACTACATAGACACCTTTCTCCAATTTTCTAACGTTTTCAATTGCTTGCCTTAAAAAATCAGAAGGTAAATCAATGTTATGACAGAGATCCGCTTTTTGGCAGTTTCTCAGCGAGAAAGTCATTTTGTACCTGAAACACTGTAAGTGGTTTGGTGAGTCCAATAATGAAATGAGTCCCTCAAATCAACTACATAGACACCTTTCTCCAATTTTCTAACGTTTTCAATAGCTTGCCTTAAAAAATCAGAAGGTAAATCAATGTTATGACAGAGATCCGCTTTTTTGCAGTTTCTCAGCGAGAAACAGTCATTTTGTACCTGAAACACTGTAAGTGGTTTGGTGAGTCCAATAATGAAATGAGTCTCTCAAATCAACTACATAGACTCCTTTCTCCAATTTTCGGACGTTTTCAATAGCTTGCCTTAAAAAATCAGAAGGTAAATCAATGTTATGACAGAAATCCGCTTTTTGGCATATTCTCAGCGAGAAACAGTCATTTTGTACCTGAAACACTGTAAGTGGTTTGGTGAGTCCAATAATGAAATGAGTCTCTCAAATCAACTACATAGACTCCTTTCTCCAATTTTCTAACGTTTTCAATAGCTTGCCTTAAAAAATCAGAAGGTAAATCAATGTTATGACAGAAATCCGCTTTTTGGCATTTTCTCAGCGAGAAACAGTCATTTTGTACCTGAAACACTGTAAGTGGTTTGGTGAGTCCAATAATGAAATGAGTCTCTCAAATCAACTACATAGACTCCTTTCTCCAATTTTCTGACGTTTTCAATAGCTTGCCTTAAAAAATCAGAAGGTAAAACAATGTTATTACAGAAATCCGCTTTTTTGCATTTTCTCAGCGAGAAACGGTCATTTTGTACCTGAAACACTGTAAGTGGTTTGGTGAGTCCAATAATGAAATGAGTCGTTTAAATCAACTACATAGACTACTTTCTCCAATTTTCTGACGTTTTCAATAGCTTGCCTTAAAAAATCAGAAGGTAGGATTCTTAATAGGACTAGCTGTTAATATCCCTAAAATATATCAGCACGATAACTCCTATCGGACATGACTGTGGGGTGGAGTTTGGACAGGATCGCGGGGCACCACCAAATCTACACGTCATCAGTTGTGTGCCTTGTCTTCATCAGGTGTTTCGGCCTCTTAACACAATACACCCTCTTCCAAGGTTGGCCTGCCACAGGCTGATCAGACCTGGGTGTGTGTCATATGGTGGCACCCCGTGGTCATCAAACAGCCCATGTTGCATCCCTCCGTTTCAGCCACAGCCAGTGACTGCTCCGTTCGGCTGCTTTGGCAAGTTCTTTTATTGCCTTCCGCTGGGCCTGTCCTCTGATCCCAACTTCCTTCAGGAGCCGTGTGGTGGACCTGGCTACAAAGCCTCGGCAGCCAACCTCCACTGGCCACACCTTTACGTTCCATCCCCGCGCCTCAGCATCAGCTGCTAGGTTAGCATAACGCAGCCTTTTTCTTTCGAATGCTTCGTCGATGTTATCCTCCCACGGGACAGTCAGCTCCACAATGAAGACACGCCGGCAGGACTTGGACCAGAGGACCAAATCTGGGCGCAGGTTGGTTGCTGCGATTTCTGGCGGGAAAGTGAGCCTCTGGCTGAGGTCTACCCGCATTTCCCAATCCCGGGCTGTGTCCAGTGGGCCTGAGTTTGGAGGTGATGGCTTGGTTCTCCGTTTCTCCCCTTGTCGGACGAATGTTGTCTTCCGTGGGAGGGTGGTCTGGGTTTTGAAAGGCATGGCGTTGATGGTGACCCTCTTGTCCTCAAGTTCGGCAGCCAAGCCCTTCAACCCTTGGTTATGGCGCCAGGTGTATCTTCCTTGAGTCAGGCTGGTCTTGCAACCCACCAGGATGTGTTTGAGGGTTGCTGGGGCTGCACACTGCAGGCAGGCTGGGTCCTCTCCATACCAGAGATGTAGGTTGGTTGGAGAGGGCAGGACATCATAAGTGGCTCTGATGATGAAGCTGAGCCTATTAGCCTCCATGCTCCACATCTCATTCCACGTGATTTTCCTCCTCTCCACACCCTCCCACCTCATCCAGCGTCCTTGCTGGGCTTGGGAGACTGCCTTGGCACACCTGGCTGCCTCCCCCTGGTTGCGCACCTCCTCAACCACCATGTGTCGCCGTTCAGACGGAGTAGCCTTTTGCCAAGCGGGTGTTGTTGCTTCCAGGCCAAGACCCCCTCTGCCATGTTGGACTCGTCCCACTATATCCCGGTGTCTGAGGGTGGTCTTTGCCACTGCTACTGCTGCAGATGGTTTCCATTTCCTCCCTGTTGCCAGGTTTGGAGCCGCATCTCTGACGCATGGGTCCCGGGATTCTGTAAGAGTCATTTCCACCCTTGTTTTGGCACATTTGTACTCCTCCACCAGGCTTGAGATTGGAAGGGAGAGCGCTCCATTGCCATACAGGCCTATGCTGGAAAGGCATCTCGGCAGTCCAAGCCACTTCCTCACTTGGGCATTCACCAGTCTCTCAAGCCGATTGACATAAGATAAGGTGACCTCATAGATGGAAATTGGCCACATGAGGCGAGGTAGCAGCCCAAACTTAAAGCACCATAGCTTCAATTTTCCAGGGAGAGCAGTGTTGTTAATCTGCTTGAGGCCGCTGATTGTATCCTGCCTGAGTTGTTCCACCTGCTCAGAGTCTTTAAGTTCTGCGCTATACCATCGGCCAAGGCTTTTGATAGGCTTCTCCAGAACTGTTGGGATTGGCTGGTCGTCCACATAGAACCTTGCATTGGTGAGCTTACCTTTGACAATGGAGATGCTACGGGATTTGCTGGGTTTAATCTCCATTCGTGCCCATTTGATGTTTCCGCGGAGTTTCTCCAGCAAACGTTTGGTACATGCGACCGTTGTTGTTATTGTCGTCATGTCGTCCATGTACGCCCTGATTGGGGGAAGACGGAGCCCGCTCTTCAATCGTTCTCCTCCAACCACCCATCGTGATGCACGAATAAGTAGCTCCATTGCCATTGTAAACACCAGTGGCGAGATGGTGCAGCCCGCCATAATGCCTATCTCAAGGTGCTGCCAGGCAGTTGTACTATCCTGTGCTGTAACACAGAATTGGAGATCCTGGAAGTAGGCTTTGACTAGACTTGTGATGCCCTCTGGCACTTGAAAGAAGTTGAACGCTGTCCACAAGATCTCATGAGGCACTGACCCGAAGGCATTGGCAAGATCTAAAAACACCACATGCAGGTCTTTCTTCTCCTTCTTGGCCGTCTGTACTTGGTGCCCGATGACATTTGTGTGTTCCAAGTAACCTGAGAACCCACTCATCCCTGCCTTTTGCACTGAGGTGTCAACAAAGTTTTTCGCCAGCAGGAATGCTGAGAGCCTACGGGCCACGACACTGAAGAAAATCTTTCCTTCCACATTGAGAAGGCTGATCTGGCGAAACTGCTCGATGGTTGAGGAATTCTTCTCTTTGGGAATCAGGACCCCTCCTGCCCGTCGCCATGCCTTTGGTATCATTCCTTTTTCCCATGCCACTTTCATAAGCTTCCAGAGGTATTTCAAGATGCCTGGCGTGTTCTTATACACCCTGTATGGAATGCCGTTGGGCCCCGGGGCTGAAGCTGTTCTTGCCCGTTTTACTGTGCTCTCAACTTCGCTCCATGTGGGGGGCCTTGTTTCCATCTGGTGCTCAGGTGGTTGGATGGGTGGCATATCCTCCGGAATGCTGGCTGGCACATGCCTCTGTTTGTCGGAGTAGGTCTTCCGAAGATGTTCTTCCAGTTCTCTTATGGGTACTTTGAGGGTCCCAGATTTCTCCCTGACAAAGAGGTCCTTAACAAATTTATAGGGATCTCTGTAGAAGGCAGTCCTCGTTCGCTCTCTCTTCTTATGTTGCCTTCTCAGGCTTTCTGCTCTTCGCAGTGCTGCCAGACGCTGCTTGATGTCGCCCTGTAGTGCCCCAAGGCCTTTCCTTTCCACTTCCGTGGCCTTCTTCCATGGTTTCCTCAGGCACCTCCTTTCTTTCACGAGTCTCTGAATCTCTTGTTGTCTCCTGGACTTGAGATGAGCAGATGGTTCCTTCTGTGTCTGCAAGTTCTCACGTTTCACACCAAATCTCTCTGCTCCATAGCTATAAATGGTCTCTCCGATCTTGTCCAGTTTTTTCTCCACACCCCCTTTCAGACCTTCTAAAAGGTGGACGAGGTCTGTGTCTGTGGTTTCCCACTCCTTTTTCTGACAGGATTTAGGCCACAAGATTTGAGGTTTTCGTCCAGTCAGCCTCCGCTCTACTGCTGTCTGTGGCTGGATGGGCTCTGGGCTGATGTTCATAAATGGATCTGTGCTTGATTGAGCTTCGTCTGGGGTTCTGATACCCTGTGGACTGTGGTGAATATCCTGCCACTGGGCTTCACTCGACTGATTTGCCCTACCTCTAAGGAAGTAATGGTCAATGCGAGGCCCCTTGCTAAGCTCTCTCAGACACTTGAAACAATGTTATTACAGAAATCCGCTTTTTGGCATTTTCTCAGCGAGAAACAGTCATTTTGTACCTGAAACACTGTAAGTGGTTTGGTGAGTCCAATAATGAAATGAGTCTCTCAAATCAACTACATAGACACCTTTCTCCAATTTTCTAACGTTTTCAATAGCTTGCCTTAAAAAATCAGAAGGTAAAACAATGTTATTACAGAAATCCGCTTTTTGGCAGTTTCTCAGCGAGAAACAGTCATTTTGAACCTGAAACACTGTAAGTGGTTTGGTGAGTCCAATAATGAAATGAGTCTCTCAAATCAACTACATAGACTCCTTTCTCCAATTTTCTGACGTTTTCAATAGCTTGCCTTGAAAAATCAGAAGGTAAATCAATGTTATGACAGAAATCCGCTTTTTGGCATTTTCTCAGCGAGAAACAGTCATTTTGTACCTGAAACACTGTAAGTGGTTTGGTGAGTCCAATAATGAAATGAGTCTCTCAAATCAACTACATAGACTCCTTTCTCCAATTTTCTGACGTTTTCAATAGCTTGCCTTAAAAAATCAGAAGGTAAAACAATGTTATGACAGAAATCCGCTTTTTGGCATTTTCTCAGCGAGAAACGGTCATTTTGTACCTGAAACACTGTAAGTGGTTTGGTGAGTCCAATAATGAAATGAGTCTCTCAAATCAACTACATAGACTCCTTTCTCCAATTTTCTGACGTTTTCAATAGCTTGCCTTAAAAAATCAGAAGGTAAAACAATGTTATTACAGAAATCCGCTTTTTGGCATTTTCTCAGCGAGAAACGGTCATTTTGTACCTGAAACACTGTAAGTGGTTTGGTGAGTCCAATAATGAAATGAGTCTCTCAAATCAACTACATAGACTCCTTTCTCCAATTTTCTGACGTTTTCAATAGCTTGCCTTAAAAAATCAGAAGGTAAATCAATGTTATGACAGAAATCCGCTTTTTGGCAGTTTCTCAGCGAGAAACAGTCATTTTGTACCTGAAACACTGTAAGTGGTTTGGTGAGTCCAATAATGAAATGAGTCTCTCAAATCAACTACATAGACTCCTTTCTCCAATTTTCTGACGTTTTCAATAGCTTGCCTTGATAAATCAGCAGGTAAATCAATGTTATGACAGAAATCCGCTTTTTGGCATTTTCTCAGCGAGAAAGTCATTTTGTACCTGAAACACTGTAAGTGGTTTGGTGAGTCCAATAATGAAATGAGTCCCTCAAATCAACTACATAGACACCTTTCTCCAATTTTCCAACGTTTTCAATAGCTTGCCTTAAAAAATCAGAAGGTAAATCAATGTTATGACAGAAATCCGCTTTTTGGCATTTTCTCAGCGAGAAACAGTCATTTTGTACCTGAAACACTGTAAGTGGTTTGGTGAGTCTAATAATGAAATGAGTCGCTCAAATCAACTACATAGACACCTTTCTCCAATTTTCTAACGTTTTCAATAGCTTGCCTTAAAAAATCAGAAGGTAAATCAATGTTATGACAGAAATCCGCTTTTTGGCCTTTTCTCAGCGAGAAACAGTCATTTTGTACCTGAAACACTGTAAGTGGTTTGGTGAGTCCAATAATGAAATGAGTCTCTCAAATCAAACTACATAGACTCTTTTCTCCAATTTTCTGACGTTTTCAATAGCTTGCCTTAAAAAATCAGAAGGTAAATCAATGTTATGACAGAAATCCGCTTTTTGGCAGTTTCTCAGCGAGAAACAGTCATTTTGTACCTGAAACACTGTAAGTGGTTTGGTGAGTCCAATAATGAAATGAGTCTCTCAAATCAACTACATAGACTCCTTTCTCCAATTTTCTGACGTTTTCAATAGGTTGCCTTAAAAATTCAGAAGGTAAAACAATGTTATTACAGAAATCCGCGTTTTGGCATTTTCTCAGCGAGAAACAGTCACTTTGTACCTGAAACACTGTAAGTGGTTTGGTGAGTCCAATAATGAAATGAGTCTCTCAAATCAACTACATAGACACCTTTCTCCAATTTTCTAACGTTTTCAATAGCTTGCCTTGAAAAATCAGAAGGTAAATCAATGTTATGACAGAAATCCGCTTTTTGGCATTTTCTCAGCGAGAAACAGTCATTTTGTACGTGAAACACTGTAAGTGGTTTGGTGAGTCCAATAATGATATGAGTCTCTCAAATCAAACTACATAGACTCTTTTCTCCAATTTTCTGACGTTTTCAATAGCTTGCCTTAAAAAATCAGAAGGTAAATCAATGTTATGACAGAAATCCGCTTTTTGGCAGTTTCTCAGCGAGAAACAGTCATTTTGTACCTGAAACACTGTAAGTGGTTTGGTGAGTCCAATAATGAAATGAGTCTCTCAAATCAACTACATAGACTCCTTTCTCCAATTTTCTGACGTTTTCAATAGCTTGCCTTGATAAATCAGCAGGTAAATCAATGTTATGACAGAAATCCGCTTTTTGGCATTTTCTCAGCGAGAAAGTCATTTTGTACCTGAAACACTGTAAGTGGTTTGGTGAGTCCAATAATGAAATGAGTCCCTCAAATCAACTACATAGACACCTTTCTCCAATTTTCCAACGTTTTCAATAGCTTGCCTTAAAAAATCAGAAGGTAAATCAATGTTATGACAGAAATCCGCTTTTTGGCATTTTCTCAGCGAGAGACAGTCATTTTGTACCTGAAACACTGTAAGTGGTTTGGTGAGTTTAATAATGAAATGAGTCGCTCAAATCAACTACATAGACACCTTTCTCCAATTTTCTAACGTTTTCAATAGCTTGCCTTAAAAAATCAGAAGGTAAATCAATGTTATGACAGAAATCCGCTTTTTGGCCTTTTCTCAGCGAGAAACAGTCATTTTGTACCTGAAACACTGTAAGTGGTTTGGTGAGTCCAATAATGAAATGAGTCTCTCAAATCAACTACTTAGACTCCTTTCTCCAATTTTCTGACGTTTTCAATAGCTTGCCTTGAAAAATCAGAAGGTAAAACAATGTTATTACAGAAATCCGCTTTTTGGCATTTTCTCAGCGAGAAACGGTCATTTTGTACTTGAAACACTGTAAGTGGTTTGGTGAGTCCAATAATGAAATGAGTCCCTCAAATCAACTACATAGACACCTTTCTCCAATTTTCTAACGTTTTCAATTGCTTGCCTTAAAAAATCAGAAGGTAAATCAATGTTATGACAGAGATCCGCTTTTTGGCAGTTTCTCAGCGAGAAACAGTCATTTTGTACCTGAAACACTGTAAGTGGTTTGGTGAGTCCAATAATGAAATGAGTCTCTCAAATCAACTACATAGACTCCTTTCTCCAATTTTCGGACGTTTTCAATAGCTTGCCTTAAAAAATCAGAAGGTAAATCAATGTTATGACAGAAATCCGCTTTTTGGCATTTTCTCAGCGAGAAACAGTCATTTTGTACCTGAAACACTGTAAGTGGTTTGGTGAGTCCAATAATGAAATGAGTCTCTCAAATCAACTACATAGACTCCTTTCTCCAATTTTCTAACGTTTTCAATAGCTTGCCTTAAAAAATCAGAAGGTAAATCAATGTTATGACAGAAATCCGCTTTTTGGCATTTTCTCAGCGAGAAACAGTCATTTTGTACCTGAAACACTGTAAGTGGTTTGGTGAGTCCAATAATGAAATGAGTCTCTCAAATCAACTACATAGACTCCTTTCTCCAATTTTCTGACGTTTTCAATAGCTTGCCTTAAAAAATCAGAAGGTAAAACAATGTTATTACAGAAATCCGCTTTTTGGCATTTTCTCAGCGAAAAACTGTCATTTTGTACCTGAAACACTGTAAGTGGTTTGGTGAGTCCAATAATGAAATGAGTCTCTCAAATCAACTACATAGACTCCTTTCTCCAATTTTCTGACGTTTTCCATAGCTTGCCTTAAAAAATCAGAAGGTAAATCAATGTTATGACAGAAATCCGCTTTTTGGCAGTTTCTCAGCGAGAAACAGTCATTTTGTACCTGAAACACTGTAAGTGGTTTGGTGAGTCCAATAATGAAATGAGTCGCTCAAATCAACTACATAGACTACTTTCTCCAATTTTCTGACGTTTTCAATAGCTTGCCTTAAAAAATCAGAAGGTAGGATTCTTAATAGGACTAGCTGTTAATATCCCTAAAATATATCAGCACGATAACTCCTATCGGACATGACTGTGGGGTGGAGTTTGGACAGGATCGCGGGGCACCACCAAATCTACACGTCATCAGTTGTGTGCCTTGTCTTCATCAGGTGTTTCGGCCTCTTAACACAATACACCCTCTTCCAAGGTTGGCCTGCCACAGGCTGATCAGACCTGGGTGTGTGTCATATGGTGGCACCCCGTGGTCATCAAACAGCCCATGTTGCATCCCTCCGTTTCAGCCACAGCCAGTGACTGCTCCGTTCGGCTGCTTTGGCAAGTTCTTTTATTGCCTTCCGCTGGGCCTGTCCTCTGATCCCAACTTCCTTCAGGAGCCGTGTGGTGGACCTGGCTACAAAGCCTCGGCAGCCAACCTCCACTGGCCACACCTTTACGTTCCATCCCCGCGCCTCAGCATCAGCTGCTAGGTTAGCATAACGCAGCCTTTTTCTTTCGAATGCTTCGTCGATGTTATCCTCCCACGGGACAGTCAGCTCCACAATGAAGACACGCCGGCAGGACTTGGACCAGAGGACCAAATCTGGGCGCAGGTTGGTTGCTGCGATTTCTGGCGGGAAAGTGAGCCT
The DNA here is from genome assembly GCF_033807715.1 of Cololabis saira. Classification (NCBI taxonomy): domain Eukaryota; kingdom Metazoa; phylum Chordata; class Actinopteri; order Beloniformes; family Belonidae; genus Cololabis; species Cololabis saira. Next base: position 365,991 of record NW_026906202.1, on the reverse strand, counting down.
CTGGCTGAGGTCTACCCGCATTTCCCAATCCCGGGCTGTGTCCAGTGGGCCTGAGTTTGGAGGTGATGGCTTGGTTCTCCGTTTCTCCCCTTGTCGGACGAATGTTGTCTTCCGTGGGAGGGTGGTCTGGGTTTTGAAAGGCATGGCGTTGATGGTGACCCTCTTGTCCTCAAGTTCGGCAGCCAAGCCCTTCAACCCTTGGTTATGGCGCCAGGTGTATCTTCCTTGAGTCAGGCTGGTCTTGCAACCCACCAGGATGTGTTTGAGGGTTGCTGGGGCTGCACACTGCAGGCAGGCTGGGTCCTCTCCATACCAGAGATGTAGGTTGGTTGGAGAGGGCAGGACATCATAAGTGGCTCTGATGATGAAGCTGAGCCTATTAGCCTCCATGCTCCACATCTCATTCCACGTGATTTTCCTCCTCTCCACACCCTCCCACCTCATCCAGCGTCCTTGCTGGGCTTGGGAGACTGCCTTGGCACACCTGGCTGCCTCCCCCTGGTTGCGCACCTCCTCAACCACCATGTGTCGCCGTTCAGACGGAGTAGCCTTTTGCCAAGCGGGTGTTGTTGCTTCCAGGCCAAGACCCCCTCTGCCATGTTGGACTCGTCCCACTATATCCCGGTGTCTGAGGGTGGTCTTTGCCACTGCTACTGCTGCAGATGGTTTCCATTTCCTCCCTGTTGCCAGGTTTGGAGCCGCATCTCTGACGCATGGGTCCCAGGATTCTGTAAGAGTCATTTCCACCCTTGTTTTGGCACATTTGTACTCCTCCACCAGGCTTGAGATTGGAAGGGAGAGCGCTCCATTGCCATACAGGCCTATGCTGGAAAGGCATCTCGGCAGTCAAAGCCACTTCCTCACTTGGGCATTCACCAGTCTCTCAAGCCGATTGACATGAGATAAGGTGACCTCATAGATGGAAATTGGCCACATGAGGCGAGGTAGCAGCCCAAACTTAAAGCACCATAGCTTCAATTTTCCAGGGAGAGCAGTGTTGTTAATCTGCTTGAGGCCGCTGATTGTATCCTGCCTGAGTTGTTCCACCTGCTCAGAGTCTTTAAGTTCTGCGCTATACCATCGGCCAAGGCTTTTGATAGGCTTCTCCAGAACTGTTGGGATTGGCTGGTCGTCCACATAGAACCTTGCATTGGTGAGCTTACCTTTGACAATGGAGATGCTACGGGATTTGCTGGGTTTAATCTCCATTCGTGCCCATTTGATGTTTCCCCGGAGTTTCTCCAGCAGACGTTTGGTACATGCGACCGTTGTTGTTATTGTCGTCATGTCGTCCATGTACGCCCTGATTGGGGGAAGACGGAGCCCGCTCTTCAATCGTTCTCCTCCAACCACCCATCGTGATGCACGAATAAGTAGCTCCATTGCCATTGTAAACACCAGTGGCGAGATGGTGCAGCCCGCCATAATGCCTATCTCAAGGTGCTGCCAGGCAGTTGTACTATCCTGTGCTGTAACACAGAATTGGAGATCCTGGAAGTAGGCTTTGACTAGACTTGTGATGCCCTCTGGCACTTGAAAGAAGTTGAACGCTGTCCACAAGATCTCATGAGGCACTGACCCGAAGGCATTGGCAAGATCTAAAAACACCACATGCAGGTCTTTCTTCTCCTTCTTGGCCGTCTGTACTTGGTGCCCGATGACATTTGTGTGTTCCAAGTAACCTGAGAACCCGCTTATCCCTGCCTTTTGCACTGAGGTGTCAACAAAGTTGTTCGCCAGCAGGAATGCTGAGAGCCTACGGGCCACGACACTGAAGAAAATCTTTCCTTCCACATTGAGAAGGCTGATCTGGCGAAACTGCTCGATGGTTGAGGAATTCTTCTCTTTGGGAATCAGGATCCCTCCTGCCCGTCGCCATGCCTTTGGTATCATTCCTTTTTCCCATGCCACTTTCACAAGCTTCCAGAGGTATTTCAAGATGCCTGGCGTGTTCTTATACACCCTGTATGGAATGCCGTTGGGCCCCGGGGCTGAAGCTGTTCTTGCCCGTTTTACTGTGCTCTCAACTTCGCTCCATGTGGGGGGCCTTGTTTCAATCTGGTGCTCAGGTGGTTGGATGGGTGGCATATCCTCCGGAATGCTGGCTGGCACATGCCTCTGTTTGTCGGAGTAGGTCTTCCGAAGATGTTCTTCCAGTTCTCTTATGGGTACTTTGAGGGTCCCAGATTTCTCCCTGACAAAGAGGTCCTTAACAAATTTATAGGGATCTCTGTAGAAGGCAGTCCTCGTTCGCTCTCTCTTCTTATGTTGCCTTCTCAGGCATTCTGCTCTTCGCAGTGCTGCCAGACGCTGCTTGATGTCGCCCTGTAGTGCCCCAAGGCCTTTCCTTTCCACTTCCGTGGCCTTCTTCCATGGTTTCCTCAGGCACCTCCTTTCTTTCACGAGTCTCTGAATCTCTTGTTGTCTCCTGGACTTGAGATGAGCAGATGGTTCCTTCTGTGTCTGCAAGTTCTCACGTTTCACACCAAATCTCTCTGCTCCATAGCTATAAATGGTCTCTCCGATATTGTCCAGTTTTTTCTCCACACCCCCTTTCAGACCTTCTAAAAGGTGGACGAGGTCTGTGTCTGTGGTTTCCCACTCCTTTTTCTGACAGGATTTAGGCCACAAGATTTGAGGTTTTCGTCCAGTCAGCCTCCGCTCTACTGCTGTCTGTGGCTGGATGGGCTCTGGGCTGATGTTCATAAATGGATCTGTGCTTGATTGAGCTTCGTCTGGGGTTCTGATACCCTGTGGACTGTGGTGAATATCCTGCCATTGGGCTTCACTCGACTGATTTGCCCTACCTCTAAGGAAGTAATGGTCAATGCGAGGCCCCTTGCTAAGCTCTCTCAGACACTTGAAACAATGTTATTACAGAAATCCGCTTTTTGGCATTTTCTCAGCGAGAAACAGTCATTTTGTACCTGAAACACTCTAAGTGGTTTGGTGAGTCCAATAATGAAATGAGTCTCTCAAATCAACTACATAGACTCCTTTCTCCAATTTTCCGACATTTTCAATAGCTTGCCTTGAAAAATCAGAAGGTAAATCAATGTTATGACAGAAATCCGCTTTTTGGCATTTTCTCAGCGAGAAACAGTCATTTTGTACCTGAAACACTGTAAGTGGTTTGGTGAGTCCAATAATGAAATGAGTCTCTCAAATCAACTACATAGACTCCTTTCTCCAATTTTCTAACGTTTTCAATAGCTTGCCTTAAAAAATCAGAAGGTAAATCAATGTTATGACAGAAATCCGCTTTTTGGCATTTTCTCAGCGAGAAACAGTCATTTTGTACCTGAAACACTGTAAGTGGTTTGGTGAGTCCAATAATGAAATGAGTCTCTCAAATCAACTACATAGACTCCTTTCTCCAATTTTCTAACGTTTTCAATAGCTTGCCTTAAAAAATCAGAAGGTAAATCAATGTTATGACAGAAATCCGCTTTTTGGCATTTTCTCAGCGAGAAACAGTCATTTTGTACCTGAAACACTGTAAGTGGTTTGGTGAGTCCAATAATGAAATGAGTCTCTCAAATCAACTACATAGACTCCTTTCTCCAATTTTCCGACATTTTCAATAGCTTGCCTTGAAAAATCAGAAGGTAAATCAATGTTATGACAGAAATCCGCTTTTTGGCATTTTCTCAGCGAGAAACAGTCATTTTGTACCTGAAACACTGTAAGTGGTTTGGTGAGTCCAATAATGAAATGAGTCTCTCAAATCAACTACATAGACTCCTTTCTCCAATTTTCCGACATTTTCAATAGCTTGCCTTGAAAAATCAGAAGGTAAATCAATGTTATGACAGAAATCCGCTTTTTGGCATTTTCTCAGCGAGAAACAGTCATTTTGTACCTGAAACACTGTAAGTGGTTTGGTGAGTCCAATAATGAAATGAGTCCCTCAAATCAACTACATAGACACCTTTCTCCAATTTTCCAACGTTTTCAATAGCTTGCCTTAAAAAATCAGAAGGTAAATCAATGTTATGACAGAAATCCGCTTTTTGGCATTTTCTCAGCGAGAAACAGTCATTTTGTACCTGAAACACTGTAAGTGGTTTGGTGAGTCCAATAATGAAATGAGTCTCTCAAATCAACTACATAGACTCCTTTCTCCAATTTTCTAACGTTTTCAATAGCTTGCCTTAAAAAATCAGAAGGTAAATCAATGTTATGACAGAAATCCGCTTTTTGGCATTTTCTCAGCGAGAAACAGTCATTTTGTACCTGAAACACTGTAAGTGGTTTGGTGAGTCCAATAATGAAATGAGTCTCTCAAATCAACTACATAGACTCCTTTCTCCAATTTTCCGACATTTTCAATAGCTTGCCTTGAAAAATCAGAAGGTAAATCAATGTTATGACAGAAATCCGCTTTTTGGCATTTTCTCAGCGAGAAACAGTCATTTTGTACCTGAAACACTGTAAGTGGTTTGGTGAGTCCAATAATGAAATGAGTCTCTCAAATCAACTACATAGACACCTTTCTCCAATTTTCTAACGTTTTCAATAGCTTGCCTTAAAAAATAAGAAGGTAAATCAATGTTATGACACAAATCCGCTTTTTGGTATTTTCTCAGCGAGAAACAGTCATTTTGTACCTGAAACACTGTAAGCGGTTTGGAGAGTCCAATAATGAAATGAGTCTCGCAAATCAACTACATAGACACCTTTCTCCAATTTTCTAACGTTTTCAATAGCTTGCCTTAAAAAATCAGAAGGTAAATCAATGTTATGACAGAAATCCGCTTTTTGGCATTTTCTCAGCGAGAAACAGTCATTTTGTACCTGAAACACTGTAAGTGGTTTGGTGAGTCCAATAATGAAATGAGTCTCTCAAATCAACTACATAGACTCCTTTCTCCAATTTTATGACGTTTTCAATAGCTTGCCTTGAAAAATCAGAAGGTAAATCAATGTTATGACAGAAATCCGCTTTTTGGCATTTTCTCAGCGAGAAACAGTCATTTTGTACCTGAAACACTGTAAGTGGTTTGGTGAGTCCAATAATGAAATGAGTCTCTCAAATCAACTACATAGACACCTTTCTCCAATTTTCTAACGTTTTCAATAGCTTGCCTTAAAAAATAAGAAGGTAAATCAATGTTATGACAGAAATCTGCTTTTTGGCATTTTCTCAGCGAGAAACAGTCATTTTGTACCTGAAACACTGTAAGCGGTTTGGAGAGTCCAATAATGAAATGAGTCTCTCAAATCAACTACATAGACACCTTTCTCCAATTTTCTAACGTTTTCAATAGCTTGCCTTTAAAAATCAGAAGGTAAATCAATGTTATGACAGAAATCCGCTTTTTGGCATTTTCTCAGCGAGAAACAGTCATTTTGTACCTGAAACACTCTAAGTGGTTTGGTGAGTCCAATAATGAAATGAGTCTCTCAAATCAACTACATAGACTCCTTTCTCCAATTTTCCGACATTTTCAATAGCTTGCCTTGAAAAATCAGAAGGTAAATCAATGTTATGTCAGAAATCCGCTTTTTGGCATTTTCTCAGCGAGAAACAGTCATTTTGTACCTGAAACACTGTAAGTGGTTTGGTGAGTCCAATAATGAAATGAGTCCCTCAAATCAACTACATAGACACCTTTCTCCAATTTTCCAACGTTTTCAATAGCTTGCCTTAAAAAATCAGAAGGTAAATCAATGTTATGACAGAAATCCGCTTTTTGGCATTTTCTCAGCGAGAAACAGTCATTTTGTACCTGAAACACTGTAAGTGGTTTGGTGAGTCCAATAATGAAATGAGTCTCTCAAATCAACTACATAGACTCCTTTCTCCAATTTTATGACATTTTCAATAGCTTGCCTTGAAAAATCAGAAGGTAAATCAATGTTATGACAGAAATCCGCTTTTTGGCATTTTCTCAGCGAGAAACAGTCATTTTGTACCTGAAACACTGTAAGTGGTTTGGTGAGTCCAATAATGAAATGAGTCTCTCAAATCAACTACATAGACTCCTTTCTCCAATTTTCCGACATTTTCAATAGCTTGCCTTGAAAAATCAGAAGGTAAATCAATGTTATGACAGAAATCCGCTTTTTGGCATTTTCTCAGCGAGAAACAGTCATTTTGTACCTGAAACACTGTAAGTGGTTTGGTGAGTCCAATAATGAAATGAGTCCCTCAAATCAACTACATAGACACCTTTCTCCAATTTTCCAACGTTTTCAATAGCTTGCCTTAAAAAATCAGAAGGTAAATCAATGTTATGACAGAAATCCGCTTTTTGGCATTTTCTCAGCGAGAAACAGTCATTTTGTACCTGAAACACTGTAAGTGGTTTGGTGAGTCCAATAATGAAATGAGTCTCTCAAATCAACTACATAGACTCCTTTCTCCAATTTTCTAACGTTTTCAATAGCTTGCCTTAAAAAATCAGAAGGTAAATCAATGTTATGACAGAAATCCGCTTTTTGGCATTTTCTCAGCGAGAAACAGTCATTTTGTACCTGAAACACTGTAAGTGGTTTGGTGAGTCCAATAATGAAATGAGTCTCTCAAATCAACTACATAGACTCCTTTCTCCAATTTTCCGACATTTTCAATAGCTTGCCTTGAAAAATCAGAAGGTAAATCAATGTTATGACAGAAATCCGCTTTTTGGCATTTTCTCAGCGAGAAACAGTCATTTTGTACCTGAAACACTGTAAGTGGTTTGGTGAGTCCAATAATGAAATGAGTCTCTCAAATCAACTACATAGACACCTTTCTCCAATTTTCTAACGTTTTCAATAGCTTGCCTTAAAAAATAAGAAGGTAAATCAATGTTATGACACAAATCCGCATTTTGGTATTTTCTCAGCGAGAAACAGTCATTTTGTACCTGAAACACTGTAAGCGGTTTGGAGAGTCCAATAATGAAATGAGTCTCGCAAATCAACTACATAGACACCTTTCTCCAATTTTCTAACGTTTTCAATAGCTTGCCTTAAAAAATCAGAAGGTAAATCAATGTTATGACAGAAATCCGCTTTTTGGCATTTTCTCAGCGAGAAACAGTCATTTTGTACCTGAAACACTGTAAGTGGTTTGGTGAGTCCAATAATGAAATGAGTCTCTCAAATCAACTACATAGACTCCTTTCTCCAATTTTATGACGTTTTCAATAGCTTGCCTTGAAAAATCAGAAGGTAAATCAATGTTATGACAGAAATCCGCTTTTTGGCATTTTCTCAGCGAGAAACAGTCATTTTGTACCTGAAACACTGTAAGTGGTTTGGTGAGTCCAATAATGAAATGAGTCTCTCAAATCAACTACATAGACACCTTTCTCCAATTTTCTAACGTTTTCAATAGCTTGCCTTAAAAAATAAGAAGGTAAATCAATGTTATGACAGAAATCTGCTTTTTGGCATTTTCTCAGCGAGAAACAGTCATTTTGTACCTGAAACACTGTAAGCGGTTTGGAGAGTCCAATAATGAAATGAGTCTCTCAAATCAACTACATAGACACCTTTCTCCAATTTTCTAACGTTTTCAATAGCTTGCCTTTAAAAATCAGAAGGTAAATCAATGTTATGACAGAAATCCGCTTTTTGGCATTTTCTCAGCGAGAAACAGTCATTTTGTACCTGAAACACTCTAAGTGGTTTGGTGAGTCCAATAATGAAATGAGTCTCTCAAATCAACTACATAGACTCCTTTCTCCAATTTTCCGACATTTTCAATAGCTTGCCTTGAAAAATCAGAAGGTAAATCAATGTTATGTCAGAAATCCGCTTTTTGGCATTTTCTCAGCGAGAAACAGTCATTTTGTACCTGAAACACTGTAAGTGGTTTGGTGAGTCCAATAATGAAATGAGTCCCTCAAATCAACTACATAGACACCTTTCTCCAATTTTCCAACGTTTTCAATAGCTTGCCTTAAAAAATCAGAAGGTAAATCAATGTTATGACAGAAATCCGCTTTTTGGCATTTTCTCAGCGAGAAACAGTCATTTTGTACCTGAAACACTGTAAGTGGTTTGGTGAGTCCAATAATGAAATGAGTCTCTCAAATCAACTACATAGACTCCTTTCTCCAATTTTATGACGTTTTCAATAGCTTGCCTTGAAAAATCAGAAGGTAAATCAATGTTATGACAGAAATCCGCTTTTTGGCATTTTCTCAGCGAGAAACAGTCATTTTGTACCTGAAACACTGTAAGTGGTTTGGTGAGTCCAATAATGAAATGAGTCTCTCAAATCAACTACATAGACACCTTTCTCCAATTTTCTAACGTTTTCAATAGCTTGCCTTAAAAAATAAGAAGGTAAATCAATGTTATGACAGAAATCCGCTTTTTGGCATTTTCTCAGCGAGAAACAGTCATTTTGTACCTGAAACACTGTAAGCGGTTTGGAAAGTCCAATAATGAAATGAGTCTCTCAAATCAACTACATAGACACCTTTCTCCAATCTTCTAACGTTTTCAATAGCTTGCCTTAAAAAATCAGAAGGTAAATCAATGTTATGACAGAAATCCGCTTTTTGGCATTTTCTCAGCGAGAAACAGTCATTTTATACCTGAAACACTCTAAGTGGTTTGGTGAGTCCAATAATGAAATGAGTCTCTCAAATCAACTACATAGACTCCTTTCTCCAATTTTCCGACATTTTCAATAGCTTGCCTTGAAAAATCAGAAGGTAAATCAATGTTATGACAGAAATCCGCTTTTTGGCATTTTCTCAGCGAGAAACAGTCATTTTGTACCTGAAACACTGTAAGTGGTTTGGTGAGTCCAATAATGAAATGAGTCTCTCAAATCAACTACATAGACTCCTTTCTCCAATTTTCTAACGTTTTCAATAGCTTGCCTTAAAAAATCAGAAGGTAAATCAATGTTATGACAGAAATCCGCTTTTTGGCATTTTCTCAGCGAGAAACAGTCATTTTGTACCTGAAACACTGTAAGTGGTTTGGTGAGTCCAATAATGAAATGAGTCTCTCAAATCAACTACATAGACTCCTTTCTCCAATTTTCTAACGTTTTCAATAGCTTGCCTTAAAAAATCAGAAGGTAAATCAATGTTATGACAGAAATCCGCTTTTTGGCATTTTCTCAGCGAGAAACAGTCATTTTGTACCTGAAACACTGTAAGTGGTTTGGTGAGTCCAATAATGAAATGAGTCTCTCAAATCAACTACATAGACTCCTTTCTCCAATTTTCCGACATTTTCAATAGCTTGCCTTGAAAAATCAGAAGGTAAATCAATGTTATGTCAGAAATCCGCTTTTTGGCATTTTCTCAGCGAGAAACAGTCATTTTGTACCTGAAACACTGTAAGTGGTTTGGTGAGTCCAATAATGAAATGAGTCCCTCAAATCAACTACATAGACACCTTTCTCCAATTTTCCAACGTTTTCAATAGCTTGCCTTAAAAAATCAGAAGGTAAATCAATGTTATGACAGAAATCCGCTTTTTGGCATTTTCTCAGCGAGAAACAGTCATTTTGTACCTGAAACACTGTAAGTGGTTTGGTGAGTCCAATAATGAAATGAGTCTCTCAAATCAACTACATAGACTCCTTTCTCCAATTTTATGACGTTTTCAATAGCTTGCCTTGAAAAATCAGAAGGTAAATCAATGTTATGACAGAAATCCGCTTTTTGGCATTTTCTCAGCGAGAAACAGTCATTTTGTACCTGAAACACTGTAAGTGGTTTGGTGAGTCCAATAATGAAATGAGTCTCTCAAATCAACTACATAGACACCTTTCTCCAATTTTCTAACGTTTTCAATAGCTTGCCTTAAAAAATAAGAAGGTAAATCAATGTTATGACAGAAATCCGCTTTTTGGCATTTTCTCAGCGAGAAACAGTCATTTTGTACCTGAAACACTGTAAGCGGTTTGGAAAGTCCAATAATGAAATGAGTCTCTCAAATCAACTACATAGACACCTTTCTCCAATCTTCTAACGTTTTCAATAGCTTGCCTTAAAAAATCAGAAGGTAAATCAATGTTATGACAGAAATCCGCTTTTTGGCATTTTCTCAGCGAGAAACAGTCATTTTATACCTGAAACACTCTAAGTGGTTTGGTGAGTCCAATAATGAAATGAGTCTCTCAAATCAACTACATAGACTCCTTTCTCCAATTTTCCGACATTTTCAATAGCTTGCCTTGAAAAATCAGAAGGTAAATCAATGTTATGACAGAAATCCGCTTTTTGGCATTTTCTCAGCGAGAAACAGTCATTTTGTACCTGAAACACTGTAAGTGGTTTGGTGAGTCCAATAATGAAATGAGTCTCTCAAATCAACTACATAGACTCCTTTCTCCAATTTTCTAACGTTTTCAATAGCTTGCCTTAAAAAATCAGAAGGTAAATCAATGTTATGACAGAAATCCGCTTTTTGGCATTTTCTCAGCGAGAAACAGTCATTTTGTACCTGAAACACTGTAAGTGGTTTGGTGAGTCCAATAATGAAATGAGTCTCTCAAATCAACTACATAGACTCCTTTCTCCAATTTTCTAACGTTTTCAATAGCTTGCCTTAAAAAATCAGAAGGTAAATCAATGTTATGACAGAAATCCGCTTTTTGGCATTTTCTCAGCGAGAAACAGTCATTTTGTACCTGAAACACTGTAAGTGGTTTGGTGAGTCCAATAATGAAATGAGTCTCTCAAATCAACTACATAGACTCCTTTCTCCAATTTTCCGACATTTTCAATAGCTTGCCTTGAAAAATCAGAAGGTAAATCAATGTTATGACAGAAATCCGCTTTTTGGCATTTTCTCAGCGAGAAACAGTCATTTTGTACCTGAAACACTGTAAGTGGTTTGGTGAGTCCAATAATGAAATTAGTCTCTCAAATCAACTACATAGACTCCTTTCTCCAATTTTCCGACATTTTCAATAGCTTGCCTTGAAAAATCAGAAGGTAAATCAATGTTATGACAGAAATCCGCTTTTTGGCATTTTCTCAGCGAGAAACAGTCATTTTGTACCTGAAACACTGTAAGTGGTTTGGTGAGTCCAATAATGAAATGAGTCCCTCAAATCAACTACATAGACACCTTTCTCCAATTTTCCAACGTTTTCAATAGCTTGCCTTAAAAAATCAGAAGGTAAATCAATGTTATGACAGAAATCCGCTTTTTGGCATTTTCTCAGCGAGAAACAGTCATTTTGTACCTGAAACACTGTAAGTGGTTTGGTGAGTCCAATAATGAAATGAGTCTCTCAAATCAACTACATAGACTCCTTTCTCCAATTTTCTAACGTTTTCAATAGCTTGCCTTAAAAAATTAGAAGGTAAATCAATGTTATGACAGAAATCCGCTTTTTGGCATTTTCTCAGCGAGAAACAGTCATTTTGTACCTGAAACACTGTAAGTGGTTTGGTGAGTCCAATAATGAAATGAGTCTCTCAAATCAACTACATAGATTCCTTTCTCCAATTTTCCGACATTTTCAATAGCTTGCCTTGAAAAATCAGAAGGTAAATCAATGTTATGACAGAAATCCGCTTTTTGGCATTTTCTCAGCGAGAAACAGTCATTTTGTACCTGAAACACTGTAAGTGGTTTGGTGAGTCCAATAATGAAATGAGTCTCTCAAATCAACTACATAGACTCCTTTCTCCAATTTTCCGACGTTTTCAATAGCTTGCCTTAAAAAATCAGAAGGTAAATCAATCTTATGACAGAAATCCGCTTTTTGGCATTTTCTCAGCGAGAAACAGTCATTTTGTACCTGAAACACTCTAAGTGGTTTGGTGAGTCCAATAATGAAATGAGTCTCTCAAATCAACTACATAGACTCCTTTCTCCAATTTTCCGACATTTTCAATAGCTTGCCTTGAAAAATCAGAAGGTAAATCAATGTTATGACAGAAATCCGCTTTTTGGCATTTTCTCAGCGAGAAACAGTCATTTTGTACCTGAAACACTGTAAGTGGTTTGGTGAGTCCAATAATGAAATGAGTCTCTCAAATCAACTACATAGACTCCTTTCTCCAATTTTCTAACGTTTTCAATAGCTTGCCTTAAAAAATCAGAAGGTAAATCAATGTTATGACAGAAATCCGCTTTTTGGCATTTTCTCAGCGAGAAACAGTCATTTTGTACCTGAAACACTGTAAGTGGTTTGGTGAGTCCAATAATGAAATGAGTCTCTCAAATCAACTACATAGACTCCTTTCTCCAATTTTCCGACATTTTCAATAGCTTGCCTTGAAAAATCAGAAGGTAAATCAATGTTATGACAGAAATCCGCTTTTTGGCATTTTCTCAGCGAGAAACAGTCATTTTGTACCTGAAACACTGTAAGTGGTTTGGTGAGTCCAATAATGAAATTAGTCTCTCAAATCAACTACATAGACTCCTTTCTCCAATTTTCCGACATTTTCAATAGCTTGCCTTGAAAAATCAGAAGGTAAATCAATGTTATGACAGAAATCCGCTTTTTGGCATTTTCTCAGCGAGAAACAGTCATTTTGTACCTGAAACACTGTAAGTGGTTTGGTGAGTCCAATAATGAAATGAGTCCCTCAAATCAACTACATAGACACCTTTCTCCAATTTTCCAACGTTTTCAATAGCTTGCCTTAAAAAATCAGAAGGTAAATCAATGTTATGACAGAAATCCGCTTTTTGGCATTTTCTCAGCGAGAAACAGTCATTTTGTACCTGAAACACTGTAAGTGGTTTGGTGAGTCCAATAATGAAATGAGTCTCTCAAATCAACTACATAGACTCCTTTCTCCAATTTTCTAACGTTTTCAATAGCTTGCCTTAAAAAATTAGAAGGTAAATCAATGTTATGACAGAAATCCGCTTTTTGGCATTTTCTCAGCGAGAAACAGTCATTTTGTACCTGAAACACTGTAAGTGGTTTGGTGAGTCCAATAATGAAATGAGTCTCTCAAATCAACTACATAGATTCCTTTCTCCAATTTTCCGACATTTTCAATAGCTTGCCTTGAAAAATCAGAAGGTAAATCAATGTTATGACAGAAATCCGCTTTTTGGCATTTTCTCAGCGAGAAACAGTCATTTTGTACCTGAAACACTGTAAGTGGTTTGGTGAGTCCAATAATGAAATGAGTCTCTCAAATCAACTACATAGACTCCTTTCTCCAATTTTCCGACGTTTTCAATAGCTTGCCTTAAAAAATCAGAAGGTAAATCAATCTTATGACAGAAATCCGCTTTTTGGCATTTTCTCAGCGAGAAACAGTCATTTTGTACCTGAAACACTCTAAGTGGTTTGGTGAGTCCAATAATGAAATGAGTCTCTCAAATCAACTACATAGACTCCTTTCTCCAATTTTCCGACATTTTCAATAGCTTGCCTTGAAAAATCAGAAGGTAAATCAATGTTATGACAGAAATCCGCTTTTTGGCATTTTCTCAGCGAGAAACAGTCATTTTGTACCTGAAACACTGTAAGTGGTTTGGTGAGTCCAATAATGAAATGAGTCTCTCAAATCAACTACATAGACTCCTTTCTCCAATTTTCTAACGTTTTCAATAGCTTGCCTTAAAAAATCAGAAGGTAAATCAATGTTATGACAGAAATCCGCTTTTTGGCATTTTCTCAGCGAGAAACAGTCATTTTGTACCTGAAACACTGTAAGTGGTTTGGTGAGTCCAATAATGAAATGAGTCTCTCAAATCAACTACATAGACTCCTTTCTCCAATTTTCTAACGTTTTCAATAGCTTGCCTTAAAAAATCAGAAGGTAAATCAATGTTATGACAGAAATCCGCTTTTTGGCATTTTCTCAGCGAGAAACAGTCATTTTGTACCTGAAACACTGTAAGTGGTTTGGTGAGTCCAATAATGAAATGAGTCTCTCAAATCAACTACATAGACTCCTTTCTCCAATTTTCCGACATTTTCAATAGCTTGCCTTGAAAAATCAGAAGGTAAATCAATGTTATGACAGAAATCCGCTTTTTGGCATTTTCTCAGCGAGAAACAGTCATTTTGTACCTGAAACACTGTAAGTGGTTTGGTGAGTCCAATAATGAAATGAGTCTCTCAAATCAACTACATAGACTCCTTTCTCCAATTTTCCGACATTTTCAATAGCTTGCCTTGAAAAATCAGAAGGTAAATCAATGTTATGACAGAAATCCGCTTTTTGGCATTTTCTCAGCGAGAAACAGTCATTTTGTACCTGAAACACTGTAAGTGGTTTGGTGAGTCCAATAATGAAATGAGTCCCTCAAATCAACTACATAGACACCTTTCTCCAATTTTCCAACGTTTTCAATAGCTTGCCTTAAAAAATCAGAAGGTAAATCAATGTTATGACAGAAATCCGCTTTTTGGCATTTTCTCAGCGAGAAACAGTTATTTTGTACCTGAAACACTGTAAGTGGTTTGGTGAGTCCAATAATGAAATGAGTCTCTCAAATCAACTACATAGACTCCTTTCTCCAATTTTCTAACGTTTTCAATAGCTTGCCTTAAAAAATCAGAAGGTAAATCAATGTTATGACAGAAATCCGCTTTTTGGCATTTTCTCAGCGAGAAACAGTCATTTTGTACCTGAAACACTGTAAGTGGTTTGGTGAGTCCAATAATGAAATGAGTCTCTCAAATCAACTACATAGACTCCTTTCTCCAATTTTCCGACATTTTCAATAGCTTGCCTTGAAAAATCAGAAGGTAAATCAATGTTATGACAGAAATCCGCTTTTTGGCATTTTCTCAGCGAGAAACAGTCATTTTGTACCTGAAACACTGTAAGTGGTTTGGTGAGTCCAATAATGAAATGAGTCTCTCAAATCAACTACATAGACACCTTTCTCCAATTTTCTAACGTTTTCAATAGCTTGCCTTAAAAAATAAGAAGGTAAATCAATGTTATGACACAAATCCGCTTTTTGGTATTTTCTCAGCGAGAAACAGTCATTTTGTACCTGAAACACTGTAAGCGGTTTGGAGAGTCCAATAATGAAATGAGTCTCGCAAATCAACTACATAGACACCTTTCTCCAATTTTCTAACGTTTTCAATAGCTTGCCTTAAAAAATCAGAAGGTAAATCAATGTTATGACAGAAATCCGCTTTTTGGCATTTTCTCAGCGAGAAACAGTCATTTTGTACCTGAAACACTGTAAGTGGTTTGGTGAGTCCAATAATGAAATGAGTCTCTCAAATCAACTACATAGACTCCTTTCTCCAATTTTCCGACATTTTCAATAGCTTGCCTTGAAAAATCAGAAGGTAAATCAATGTTATGACAGAAATCCGCTTTTTGGCATTTTCTCAGCGAGAAACAGTCATTTTGTACCTGAAACACTGTAAGTGGTTTGGTGAGTCCAATAATGAAATGAGTCCCTCAAATCAACTACATAGACACCTTTCTCCAATTTTTCAACGTTTTCAATAGCTTGCCTTAAAAAATCAGAAGGTAAATCAATGTTATGACAGAAATCCGCTTTTTGGCATTTTCTCAGCGAGAAACAGTCATTTTGTACCTGAAACACTGTAAGTGGTTTGGTGAGTCCAATAATGAAATGAGTCTCTCAAATCAACTACATAGACTCCTTTCTCCAATTTTCTAACGTTTTCAATAGCTTGCCTTAAAAAATCAGAAGGTAAATCAATGTTATGACAGAAATCCGCTTTTTGGCATTTTCTCAGCGAGAAACAGTCATTTTGTACCTGAAACACTGTAAGTGGTTTGGTGAGTCCAATAATGAAATGAGTCTCTCAAATCAACTACATAGACTCCTTTCTCCAATTTTCCGACATTTTCAATAGCTTGCCTTGAAAAATCAGAAGGTAAATCAATGTTATGACAGAAATCCGCTTTTTGGCATTTTCTCAGCGAGAAACAGTCATTTTGTACCTGAAACACTGTAAGTGGTTTGGTGAGTCCAATAATGAAATGAGTCTCTCAAATCAACTACATAGACACCTTTCTCCAATTTTCTAACGTTTTCAATAGCTTGCCTTAAAAAATAAGAAGGTAAATCAATGTTATGACACAAATCCGCTTTTTGGTATTTT